>NW_018164789.1:2234857-2247419 GCF_001263595.1 Phalaenopsis equestris | reverse complement strand
TATATATATATATATAATTGTAACATTAACATCTTAATAGCAAATGTTAAATATATATTTAGATGCTCATATGAACTTCTTTAAGTTTATTTTTGCATTACTTGCTCTTTAATATTATTCAATTTCTTTTCTTATTTTATTTAAATTTACAAAATACTTAACAAATTCTCTTTAATTACTTATGAAGGACAATTATGACTGATAAGTGATTCAAATGAGATCAAATTTGCCGAGTCACCTCATCTGAGACGTGAATCAGCTACATAATGTGATGAATGCAAGTCATTAGTCATTTGCATTAAAGGTTTGGTTGATTAAGGAGTCGTCACGTACTTTTCTTATTCACTATAAATAAAACAAATGCTTTAACTTAAGACCGCCCAAACTTTGAAAGCACCTTTAAAGACTTGTAAAGACCAAATATTCATCATTTAGTCATCGTTAAAATAGTTTGAAATAAATGCATTAACACCTTTCAAATGCAACAAAATTTGCAATTCCATTATACCGGTGCTCTAAGAAATGTGCACAACATTTTGAGATTGCTGTGCGGATTGGCCTAAAATTAATCAGATTGCCCTCCTGTGCTCTGAACTGCATAATAAATGCTCAGATCACTTAAATTGAGATTGCTACCGAGTTAACATTAAAAAAAATACAAAAAAAAATATTTGATTAAGTATTTGGAAATTAAAAATAAGATATTAAGACAATTTGAATTTGTTTTTCAATAAATAAAGATTTAGTCTTCCATCATTATTAATAACAACCTAAAGATTATATGGAATGGTAGATATAAAAAGCACAAAAAAAAAGAAAAGAAAACGAGGATAATAATTTTTCTTCATAAAAAATTACAAAAAAGAAGGTAGATCATCATCATTTCATTCAAACGACCAAGAAAGAAACTTAACATTTTGTGACTCCACAAATGCATTAATTATGTGGTTGACTGGAATTCCACTCGTTTTGTAATTAATTGTGTTTCAAGTACTATGTATGCAGTTATTCCCTCTTTTTATAAATTAAAGAAGGCAGAGGGGGCGAAGTAGCTATCTTTTTCCTGTTAGAACCTTAGTTTCCTGGCATCTATCATAGTTATTCAATGGTGGAAATTATTAGTGTTAACAGACTCTTAATTATTCTCTTCTCTGTTTGTTTATCTTCCAAACAATTGTTAGCAATTGGAAGAAGTCATACAGACTATGAATCACTCGTTGCGTTCAAGAATCAAGTTCTAAAGCAAAGCAATGTGGATTCTTTCATCATTTTCGCAAGCTCATGGAATGCCACCAACCACTTTTGCTCATGGGAAGGGGTCACGTGCAGCTACAAACACCGCTACAGAGTCACGGCCTTGGATCTCCATTCTGTCGGGTTGGTCGGCCCTCTTCCTCCTTCCATATTCAATCTCACCTTCTTGAGAAGGCTTGATCTCAGCGACAACAAACTCTATGGTGAGATCCCTTCAATTCTAGCTTGCTTACCACGACTACAAAATCTTAACTTGAGCTTTAACTCCTTTGATGGAGACATTCATGCTATTCTGACAATGAACCATAGCTCTGTTCTCCAAGTTTTGGACCTTGCCAACAACCATATGATCACAGGAAAAATTCCCCCTACTATCAGCTACATGTCGCCACTCAAATTCCTCAGACTCTCGAAAAACAACATCATTGGCACCATCCCACCTTCACTTACCAATCTATCCTTCTTGGAAGCTTTTTATGTCGCATATAACCATCTAGAGGGAGGCATCCCACCAGTGATTGGTGTTCTTCATAACTTAAAATTTCTCAGTGTGTCTGATAATAAACTTTCAGGTAACATTCCTTCTTCCTTCTACAACCTATCATCACTACGTAACTTTTCGATGACAAATAATCACCTCTCTGGTTACATTTCAGGTAATATTGCCCAATCTTTTCCAAACCTTGTATCCCTTTCTTTTGCTGTAAACAGTTTCATTGGTTCACTTGATCAAGCTCTTCGAAATGTGACCAGCTTAGTCCACTTGGACATTAGCCAAAATAATTTCACAGGAGTGGTGCCACCAGGCCTTGGAAAAATGTATAATCTTATACGCCTCAATATGGAATTTAACCAACTTGATGCAAATGATGCAAAGGAATGGAGATTTCTTGATTCACTAACTAATTGCACCAGCTTAAAAATTTTAGGCCTTCGTAGTAATAACTTTCATGGAATACTTCCAAAATCATTTGGGAACCTCTCCATTGAGCTTCAACTAATAACATTAGGATGGAATCACATTTTAGGAAGACTCCCCTTTGAACTTGATAGGTACACCAATCTAATTGCTTTAGGGATGGAGAGCAATCTCTTGGAAGGTTCTATACCCGAGACCATTGGAATGCTTGGAAGGCTACAAAGTTTATCTTTTTTTGAGAATGATCTTACGGGAATTATTCCTCACTCCTTAGAAAATCTCACAAGACTTAGCATGCTAAATTTAGGATCTAATGAATTAACAGGCCATATACCTTCTAGCCTAAAAAATCTTCAGCATCTTTCTTATTTGGATCTCAGTCAAAATAATCTAACAGGCAGCATTCCGAGAGAAATTTTTTTCATTCCTTCATTTTCACTTGCTTTGTATCTGTCTTATAACTTTTTCACTGGGTCTCTACCAGTAGAGGTTGGTCTTCTAATAAATCTCGTCTCCCTTGATTTTTCTAATAATAATTTGAGTGGAGAAATTCCAAAAACACTTGGAAGCTGTCAATCGTTGCTTGAATTAAATATGGGATACAACTTCTTCCAAGGCCCCATCCCTATTTCACTAAGTAGTTTGACGAGTCTTGAAATACTAGACCTTTCACATAATAATTTATCAGGTGTTATTCCTCAATTTCTACAAAATTTTACATTTCTTATGAACTTGAATCTATCATTCAATAATCTTGAAGGTGAGGTGCCATATGAAGGTGTCTTTTCAAATTCCTCAGAAATATCTCTCGTCGGAAATGAAAAACTATGCGGTGGAATTCTAACACTTCATTTGCCAAAATGTGTTGTCAAATCATCGTCAACAAAATCTCATCATTTAATCAAAATTTTATTCTCTATTCTTAACATTGTAGTTATGTTATTCATCCTTTTGTTGTGCTATACTTTGCTTTATAGAAGAAAAAGAAAAAATGATTTAAGAAATGCATCTGGTTTATCTTTAAGCCCTCCATATCCAAAAATTTCCTATGCAAAATTAGTTGAAGCTACAAATGCTTTCTCCACTACGCACCTAGTAGGATGTGGAAGATATGGCTCTGTTTATGCAGGCAACTTAAGAGAATATGATGTTATTGTGGCTATTAAAGTATTTAACCTTGAGGTTCATGGAGCTTTGAGGAGTTTTACAGATGAATGTGATGCACTAAGAAGCATACGACATCGTAATCTTGTACGAGTCCTAAGTTCCTGCTCGAGCATTGATATTCAAGGCAATGAATTTAAAGCTTTGATCTTCGAATTCATGTCAAATGGAAACTTAGACACGTGGCTACACCAAGAACATAAGATTGACGAAGATGATGTTCTCTCTTTGGTAAAAAGATTAAGTATTGCTATCGATGTCGCAGAAGCTTTGGAGTATCTTCACCATAGCTGTGAACCACCAATCATTCACTGTGACATAAAGCCAAGTAACATTCTACTTGACGAAAACATTACTGCACATGTGGGTGATTTTGGACTTTCAAGAATGTTTGATGAGAATTTGAATATATCTCGTCAAGATTATTCCAGCCAAAGTGGCATTAAAGGAACTATTGGCTATATTGCCCCAGGTGATGTGATGATTCTTCTTCTCAATGTTAGAATTAATCATGTCTTTTCCTCTCAAAATTTATGTTATTTTAAGGACATATTTTCTCAAAACATATATTTATGTTTTATCTACAGAGTATGGTGAAGTAGCTCCCTTGTCTCCATCTGCAGATGTTTATAGTTTTGGAATAGTATTACTAGAGATGCTTACTGGAAGAAGGCCTACCGATGACGTTAGTGATAACTTAACTCTACATAATCACATTAAAATGATATTGCCTCATGGAATTAATTACATAGTAGATCTTAAAATGTTCACAAAAGAGCAGAGAGATGATAGTGAAGGGGGTGGAGAACAACCAAGATGGTTTAGTTGCCAAAGCACCAACAAATGCTTGCTTTCCCTGATAAAATTAGGTCTCTCTTGCTCAGTTTCATCTCCAAAAGAAAGGCCTTCCATGAAAGATGTTACTGCAAAATTACATGCAATTCGTGTTTCTTACGTTCCTTCAATGTGATGAAAATGATATGTTCTTGAAGAAAAGCTAGTAATTGGAAGCAATAACTTTTAGTTGTTTATGTTTTCAATATTACTTTCAATATGTGATGAAAAATATCCTGGATAGACTAGCTTGATTTATCAATGTCTTGCAATTTCTTTTTATTAAAAACTTTCAAATATTGCCTTCAACTATTATAAAAAAATATCTACAATGAACTTGGATTTTTTAAAAAATATATATTTTCCTTTTAAAAATAATAATAATTTGTAAATAACTTTTAAAAAAATTATATCCTAGATATTTCTTTTTAATAATTTAAGGCAATTTTTCAATTAAACTAAAAACAAAATAGTTTAAAAATTTTTAGTCTCAAATTATTTGATATTCGTTGGGGAAATGTGTGAAATAAATTTTGAGTTTAAAATAAATTCAATTGCTTGAAGAAGAAACAATTTTCTTTATTACAAATTCATGAAGGAATGCATGGATTTTTTCCCTCCCTTTCTTACTAGATAGATCATTAATTTCGTTTACATAGGGAAATTTACATACATGCCACAAAATACTTAATTATTTACATATCTAATACCCAAATCTTGATAGTTATAGTTATGACCTATTGATGCTTCCACATGCTAGCATTTTTGTGCTATAAACTTATACCAGAAAAGGTGTATTTCACTTTTAAAAAGATATTGGTTGTGATATTTTTAATATGATACGGTCTTTCACCCCCTACCCGTATGACAAAATTAGGCCTTGGAAGCATATTGTAGAAACTAAGAGTTGATCTGGTTATTTCATAGATCTTGATTGCCGATGAGTTGTTATCCATTTAGAATGTGAGAGACTCATTCTCTGTCTTGTGACTTAGTGAGAGCTTTAAAAGCATCGAAATACTCTTGTAAGATAACAATCCCTTATTACACCATTTACTAGTCGTCACTTAAGTGTAAGCAGGATTCCTTTAATCAAGAATATTTTTAGGCATCCCCCAAAATGCAATTTACCAAAGGGATACGCTTCTTTGGGACTTGCTCGTGACCCGAAAACAAACACTGACACTGGACTCTCTAGTTGTGGGTTTCTTTTGTAAGATCTTCCTTGTGGATCAGTTACAATGCATTTTCAATATGATCACGTTTTGGATGTATGCTCTTGGTCTATCACGCAAAGTTTGCTTTAAGAAGTTCTCCACGTTCTTTGTGGATATGTTACAATTTTACGAGCCTTGTGTATTGTGCATTAGCAAAATTAACTTCACAGGAGTGGTGCCATCATATTTTGGAAGTCCTTGATATTGACTGTAATAAGCTTGAAGCAAGTGATACGCAAGAGTGGAGAATTCTTGATTCATTAACTAATTGCACCAAAGTAGAATTTTTGTACACCTCTCTTATGAACTTCAAATAATCTCTCTAGGATCTAATTATATTTCTGAAAGAATCCTTGAACTCAACAGGTACAAAAATTTATTTGGATTAGGAATGGAGAGAAATTATTTGAAAACTTGAAAAATTATGAACACTAGACTTCTCACATATTAATTTATCTTGGACTATTCCTCAAACTCTATAAAGCCTTACCCAGCAGAAGAGCTTGAATCTATTATTTAATAATCTTGAAGGTGAGGTGTCATACAAGGACATCTTTGTAAATTCTTTTGCAATCTATCTCATTGCAAATAAGAAAATATGTGAAAAAATATCAAAGCTTCATTTGCAAAAAAGTGTTCCCGGATCATCACAACAACAAAAAAAAAGATCATTTAATCAAAAGTTTTAACCCCAATATTAGTCGCACAATTACTCCTTTTGTTGTGCTTCAATTTACTCTATAGAAAGCAAAAGCAAAGTGGTTGAAGCAAAAATATATCAGATTCTTCCTTAAGCACTTCATTTTCAAAGATTTCATATGCTAAACTAGCTAAAGCTACAGATCGTTTCTCTACTTCGTCTCTTGTTGGATGTGAAAGATACGGTTTAGTTTAAAACCTTGAACTGCATGGAGCTTTTAAGAGTTTGACATCTGAATGTGTTGCTCTAAAAATCATACAACATCGCGGAGTTCTAACCTCATGCTCTAGCATTGATCACAAAAGCAAACATTTTAAAGCACTTTTTTTGAATTTGTGCCGAACTAAGAATATGAGACTAATGGAGATGATATTTTTTCTCTAGAAAAGAGATTGAACATTATCATCGATCGACGCTGTAGACGCTTTAGAGTATTTTTATCATAGTTGTGAAGCATCAATCATTCATTGTGATATAAAGCCACATATAATCCTACTTGACGATAACATGGTTGCTCACCTATCAGATTTGGACTATCAGGAATATTTTCTAAGCCTTTGAGTTCATCAGTTCGAAATTATTCCAACACAAATGAGATTAAAGGAATTATTGGATATACTGCCTCAGATGGTGTGTTGAATCCCCTAGTTTATGTTATATAATTCTGTCATCATTTTCAATGTATTATAGCAAATTTAAGTGATGATTATCTAAAAAAAAATTTCATTTTATTTGTAAAATATGGAGAAGGAGCTTGCCAATTTACCTCTACAGATGTTTATAGTTTTGGAATAATAATATTAGAGATACTTACTAGAAGAAGACCTACCGATAGTATTTTTAACTATAACTTAAAAGTATATAAACACGTTAAAATAGCATTTTCACATAAAATCAATAGCATCATTGGTCTCAAAAAAGCAAAACATCAACAGTGTTTGCTTTCCTTGGCAGAATTAGGTCTATTATGTTGTGCTTCATTACCATAGGAAAGGCTTTACATGAGAGATGTTGCTAAAAAGTACATACAATTAGAGCTTCTTACCTTCAACCTGACTAAAGCAGAGGGTTATTGACCAAAGGAAAATATGTTGAGATTTTTATACCTATTTTACACTGATTTTGATGATATTGCACTTTAAAGAAGGGTATTTTTGATGTTTTGTTGCAGGTATGATGAATTATGGACTTTTGGAGAAAAAGAATAAAACGGTGCAATTTACAAAAATGGTGCAATTTGGAGTAAAAATGAGCAAGAAAGAAAATTCTGACTTGACAGATTTTAATATGTTTTTCTATGTTTAATATACTTTACATTTCTTGCATATTTTTGAATAAAATTACACTTTAAAGGAACAATTACACTTTAAATGAAGGTTGTTTTCATGCTTATTTTTTAGGGTTATCTGTTAGGAACACGACGCAACTGAAATGGGGTGAAACGGAGCTAAAACGGAGCCAAACTGAGCAAAACGGTGGAGCTGCGCAATCTGCTGGCCGACGGCGCCCAAAACTGCGCCGACGGCGAGATTTGCCCGAGAAGACCAAAAAATGACAGAAAAGCTCGCCGACAGCGCCCTTGAGCCCGCCGTCGACGCCCGGGACAACTATGGACCGACTTTTGGCGGTTATGAGCCTAGATTCAACGTATTTGGACGCTTTTTGAAAGGATTCTTGTGGCAACTCTTCAAACTTCGTCCCTACACTTTAAAAGAACGAATTTAGGTTAGAAAAAGTGGGTTTTTTGTGAGAGAAATGTTAGGAAAAGTGTGGAGAAAGTTTAGGGTTTTTAGAATAGGAGTAGTATTGTAGATTTCTACCTTTTTGAGAGATTGGAGATGAGATTTTGAGAGAATTTGTAAGGAGATGTGCTAGGATTGCATGGATCGGCGGGAGACTTTGTGGGAGAGATATTTGTCTTTCTTTCAAAGGGAAAAAGATAAGTATTATGTTCTTCATTATCTTTTAATTTTTGTAAACACATATCTAGTGGATTTGTTTTGGCTAAATGAAATTTTCGTTGTGTTTTTTTCGTGCTTTGTGATGGGCTTATCTTACTCTCTCTTCTTGTTTAGAAATAATGGTATGAGAAGATTATGTCCTTGTTTTCATTTTACTTTTCTTTTGTAATGAGTAGAATTCATGTTTAAAATTTTGTGATGCATGTTAGAAGCGGATTTAATTATCAATGTAATGGTTTTTACTTGCACTTTATTTACATTACAATAAAGTTCTGTTGTAGTGTTAAAATTCGTTATAATTACATTAAGACCCGAGAGGGCTGTGTAATTCTCAACAGAGTATAACCACATTCAGATTCCATGGATGGTTAAGTTCATGGGAGTTGAACGCAAATAAATAGGGAAATATACTTTAATGGGCGTAGAATTGAAGATTTTAGGGTGACAGACTAAAATCCTCAATTCGGTCCTATTGTTTGAGCACTGAAGCGGATATGTTAGTCCTCAGGCGAGGGGAACGTGGGAGCTCCGAAGTGAGAGTCAATATCCTCCCAGCCTAGCCACGATTCAGTAAACAAACATAGGATTAGTCAATGTTCTTTATGTCTGGACCAAATGGTAAAGAATAAGATTGTTCTTATTTAGCATATACAATATTTAATGCATCTCATTCTTTTACATTATCAAATTCATTATATAATAATAGTAATTTTTAATATCTCAAAATTCTCCAAACAAATTCATCTAAAAAGTGTTATCTATAGAATTAATATTTGCATTTAGTTATAGTCAATATCTTTACATTTAACACTTGCATTTAGGAGTAATTGATAGATAAAACAACATTTTAATCGACATTCCAAACTAAGGAGTAATTGTAGTAGACTAGAATTTGACTAAGGACCTCTTATTTCGCTTCCCTGTGAGATCGATAAACGGGACTCCACTAAAACCCTGTATTACTTGAGCGATACATATACTTGCGTTTGAAATTGTGACTTTACAAAATCATTATAAATATATAAATATGGGTTCATAAATTCTTGCATATTAAAAGTTGCATCAAGTTTTTGGCGTCATTGCCGAGGGTTTAAATCTTCTAGTAGTGGTGTCAAATTCTTGTATTTTTAGGTATATAAAAAGTCACTGTCAAGTTTTTGACGCCGTTGCCGAGGATTTAAATCTTCTAGTAGTGGTGTCAAATTCTTGTATTTTTAAGCATATAAAAAGTCACTGTCAGTTATCCAAAAAATTTACGGCGGTAAACTAACGAATTATCGTCCTAACGTTGTACGAGAATTCTGCACACACTCAGATAAAATTTTTACTTTGAAAGCCCGTAAAAGGTAAAACTACGGGGTCTGGTCCATTTACGAAAATCTACTATTGATTGATGATTACAAAAATCACTTGTACCACAAACAGGAAAGAGTAACTATATTTTCAGGTTACAGTGTCGACTGAAGGCGTCCAATTGGTGGTGATTGGTGATGATTAGTGATGATCAATGGTGGTGAGCGGTGAACTACGACGGTTGGTGGAAGTCAACGGAGATCGACGGTGTTCAACGACAGTCAACGATGGTAGATGGTGATCGACGGAAGTCGGAAGTGGTCGTCGGCGGACGACAACTGTCATTGGCGATCGGCGGTTGTTGTTGGCGATCGGTTGTTGTCGTCGGCGGTCGGCGCGGTCGGCGGTTGGCTGAGCTGCAACTTCTCCTCAAGACCTAAGACTCTCTCTCTAGGTTTTAGCTTCTTCTCATGAGAGAGATGCAACTCTATTTATAGTGTTTTTGGTGCAATTAATGCGAGAATATGAACCATTTTGATCGGACGGTCTGGATAGCTTCCCTCAATGATACGATGTTTAATGGACATTTGAGTGCCTTAGTGATGTCGAAATTGAGTGATCTTAGGTTCGTTGGATTTTTCTTGTTGAGATGCTCAATTCGAGTATAAACTTGTCATATTTGACAATCGTTTTACCTTCCAAATGTGTCTGTAAATTTTTAAAGTCTGGTTCAATGACTTGATCTGGGCTTTATTTGACTTGGATTGGGTTCGTTTTCATTTCATTAGGTATGTCTCATCAAGCCGGTCAGTTTGACTATAAGTTTGTTGAAATTGAAGCTCTGGATGACCTTTTAATAAGATTTTAAATATTTCTTGCTTAAAATATCGTTTCGAGATTCATGACATGCCTCAATATTTGTGTCGAATGATTAAAATTTGTTGATGGCGTATATGTTGCCCCTTATTTTCGGGCGAGAGCATTTTTATCATCTGAAAATATCAATATCTGGAATATTAATGTATGTATATATATATAGTAAGTTAGTATAATAATATATTTCATCCTTACATAAATAGAAAGCTGAACTCAGTTTACTTAATATATTTTGTTTCATGTGAGAGAGGAGAGGTTCAAATCCCGCCTGAAATAGAAGAAATAATATTTTTATAAAGGAAATTGAAGATATTAAGAAATTTGAACCAGTGATAAATTTGAAGAGAGAATTGAATTCTGAAAAGAAGATTAATAGAGTTTGACCCTTTTTCTTAATATTTATGAGCATTTAATGATTGCACTTAATTTTAAATTTATATAATAATTAGTATTTAATGTGTGATTTCTTATTTTGTGCCTATAAAAAGAGGCCTGAAGAAGAGAGTAGAGGTGTGACGATGCGTCGTGGTGACGCGTTGCGGCGGTGCATTGCGGCGGCGCAACGGCGGGGCAACGCTTTGCGGCGGTGCGTCATGGCGATGTGTTGCAGCAAGGCATTGTGGTGACGCGACGTGTTGGTAGGGGTGTTACAGCGACGTGACATGTTGCAGCGGTGTGTCACACCGACGCATTGCTACGGGGTGACACGTTGTGACGATGCGTCGCGGCGACGTGTTGCAGCGTGGCGACGTGTTGCAGCGCGGCGACGTATTGCAGCACGGCGACATGTTGCGGGGAAGTGTTGCGGTGCGGCAACAAAATTAAGTATTAATTTTGTTGAAAATAATAATTAAACAAAATTAATTTTCTTTATTTAAAAAGAATTATTTGAGAATTCAAAGATTTTAGACATAGAAATTGTGTAAAATTTATGGTAATTTTGTTATGCAACGATTAATGTGGATACCATCACCTTATTAGAAGCAGATGCAAGTGGACATTCCACTTGATCGAAATGTATGTCTACTGAAGTCAAGTCATTTTTTCGAAATGTATGGTTGAGACCGGAAGCATTTTTCGTTTAAAAACATTGTGATTAATACAGATTTCATGAAAGCAATAAATTTCTTGAAAGATTTACATACATACCACATAATTCCTATGTATTTACATATCTAAAATCTAACGAACAAATCTTACTTGTATGACCATTTGCATATATTTGAAAAGGTGTATTTCAATTTCTAAAAATTATAATTGTGATATATTTTATGTGATATCTTTGATGTGATACCAAATAAAATATCTTTGGTAGTTATCACTGGGACTTCCATACAGTGTTACTTGTTACACCACATTTCCAATACATTATTACAATGTATTTGGGATATTTTATTTGCCAGCGGAGTTTGTAGGCAATAGCAAGCAAGGTCAACCTACAAAATTAAATGTTAACACTTTCATTCAATTACCAAACAAAACTCAGCTTGATTTGGCAAAATATTTTATTGATGTTGTAAGGCTTGTGTCATTAAGAAAGTTTTTATATTAAAGTTTTGTTGAAAATAATTTTTAAACGAAACTAAATTTCATTGAAAAAAAATGTCATAGAAATGGATGAAATTTGACTATCATACATATATTGTATTGTTCATCATGACTACTAATATTTGTTAAATTTAAAAATTATATGGAATGAAGATATGCACTAAATGTTATTAGTCATTAGTCATTTGCACTAAATGTTTGGTTGATTGAGGAGTCGTCGCATATCTTTCTTAGTCAATATAAATAATAGAAATGCATTAACTTAAGACCACCCAAACTTTCAAAGTACCTCTAAAGACCTGTAAAGACCAAATATTCATCATTCATTAAAACATTCTAAAATATATGCACTAACACCCTTCAAATGCAGCAAAATGTGAAATTCGATTATACTGGTGCTTTAAGAAATGTGCACACTGTTTGAGAATGTTGTGCGGTTAGGCCTAGAATAAATCAAATTAACCTCATGTGCTCTGATCTGCATGCTGAAGGCTCAAATTATGATTTCAAAGCAGAAAATCTTAATTAATGTTTGAGTTATTGGTGATCTATTGCATTGCATGCATTGGATGATTCTAATTGGTGACAGTTATTTATTAACAAAACTAGTATTTTAAAATGGTAAATTATTCAATGCTTGATCATTGGTAATTTTTTCATGTTTGATGAATAAATAAATTATCATAGAAATTGATGAAATTTGCTTCTTGTATAAATTTATATTGTTAATCATTATTAATAACATATCTTAAAAATTATATGGAATGATTAATATATAAGAAGCAAAAAAAAAGGA
>NW_018164789.1:2232372-2233815 GCF_001263595.1 Phalaenopsis equestris | reverse complement strand
TGTTCATCATGATTAATAATATTTGTTAAATTTAAAAATTATATGGAATGATAGATATGAAAATAAAAACTCAGTCACCTCATCTGAGCCGTGAAGTCATTAGTCATTAGTCATTTGCACTAAATGTTTGGTTGATTGAGGAGTCGTCGCATATCTTTCTTAGTCAATATAAATAATAGAAATGCATTAACTTAAGACCACCCAAACTTTCAAAGTACCTCTAAAGACCTGTAAAGACCAAATATTCATCATTCATTAAAACATTCTAAAATATATGCACTAACACCCTTCAAATGCAGCAAAATGTGAAATTCGATTATACTGGTGCTTTAAGAAATGTGCACACTGTTTGAGAATGTTGTGCGGTTAGGCCTAGAATAAATCAAATTAACCTCATGTGCTCTGATCTGCATGCTAAATGCTCAAATCATGATTATAGGTGGAGCAAATTATGACTTTAAAGCAGAAAATCTTAATTAATGTTTGAGTTATTGGTGATCTATTGCATTGCATGCATTGGATGATTCTAATTGGTGACAGTTATTTATTAACAAAACTAGTATTTTAAAATGGTAAATTATTCAATGCTTGATCATTGGTAATTTTTTCATTTTTGATGAATAAATAAATTATCATAGAAATTGATGAAATTTGATTCTCGTATAAATTTTATATTGTTAATCATTATTAATAACATATCTTAAAAATTATATGGAATGATTAATATATAAGAAGCAAAAAAAAAGGACAATTTTTTTTTCTCATAAAACATTATAGAAAGGAATGTAGATCTCCATCATTTCATTCTGAAACGGTCAAGAAAAAAAACTTAACATGACATATCGTGACTCCAAAAATGCATTAATTATGTGATTGAGTGGAATTCCACTAGTTTTGTGATTAACAGTGTTTCAAGTACTATGTATGCAGTTATCCCTTCTGTTTATAAATTCAAAAAGGCAGAGGTGGCGATGTAGCTCTCTTTCTCTTGTTAGATTCATAGTTTCTTGGCATATAAATACATATCACTGATATTCAATGGTGGAAGTTATTGGTGTCATCAGACTCTTAATTATTCTCTTCTGTATTTGTTTATCTTCCAAACAATTGTTAGCAATTGGAAGAAATAATACAGACTATGAATCACTCGTTGAGTTCAAGAATCAGTTTCTAAAGCAAAGCAAAGTGGATCCTCCGACCATTTTCGCAAGGTCATGGAATGCCACCAACAACTTTTGCTTATGGGAAGGGGTCTCGTGCAGCTTCAAGCACCATGACAGAGTCACAGCCTTGGATCATTGTTCTGTCGGGTTGGTCGGTCCTATTCCTCCTTCCATATTCAATCTCACCTTTCTAAGAAGGCTTGATCTCAGCATCAACATGCTCTATGGTGAGATCACTCCAATTATGGCTTGCTTACCACGACTACAACATCTTAACTTG
>NW_018164789.1:2198756-2232272 GCF_001263595.1 Phalaenopsis equestris | reverse complement strand
TTAGGAGCTAATGACATTTTAGGAAGAATCCCGTTTGAACTTGATAGGTACACCAATCTAATTGCTATAGGTATGGAGATGAACCTTTTCGAAGGTCCCATACCCGAGACCATTGGAATGCTTGGAAGGCTACATGCTTTATTTTTTTATGGGAATGACCTTACAGGAATTATACCTTACTCCTTAGAAAATCTCACAAGACTTGGCGAGTTGGATTTAAGATCCAATCAATTAACAGGCCATATGCTATCAAGCCTAAAAAATCTTCAGCTTCTCAATTTCTTGTCTCTTGGTTATAATAATCTAACTGGCGGGATTCCGAGAGAAATTTTTTTCATTCCTTCTCTTTCACTTGGTTTGGATTTGTCTTATAACTCTTTCACTGGGTCTCTACCATTAGAAGTTGGTCTTCTAATAAATATCGTCTATCTTGATTTTTCTCATAATAACTTGAGAGGAGAAATTCCAAAAACACTTGGAAGTTTTCAATCATTGCTTGAATTACGTATGGAATACAACGTCTTCCAAGGCCCCATCCCTACTTCTCTAAGCAGCTTGAAGAGTATTGAAATACTAGACCTTTCACATAATAATATATCAGGTGTTATTCCTCAATTTCTACAAAAACTTGTCTTTCTTGAGAATTTGAATTTATCATTTAATAATCTTGAAGGTGAGGTGCCACATGAAGGTGTCTTTGCAAATTCCTCAGAAATATCTCTCTTTGGAAATGAAAAACTATGCGGCGGGATTCTAACCCTACATTTGCCAAATTGTGTTGCCAAATCATCTTCAACAAAACTTCATCATTTAATCAAAATTTTATCTCCTATTCTTATCATTATAGTTATGTTATTCATCTCTTTGTTGTGCTACACTTTGCTTAATAGAAGAAAAAAGAAAAATGATTTAAGAAAAGCAACTGGTTTATATTTAAGCCCTCCATTTCCAAGAATTTCCTATGCAAAATTAGTTGAAGCTACGAATGCTTTCTCCACTTCACGCCTAGTAGGATGTGGAAGATACGGCTCCGTTTATGAAGGAAACTTAAGAGATTATGATGCTACCGTAGCTATCAAAGTATTTAACCTTGAGGTTCATGGAGCTTTGAAGAGTTTTACACATGAATGGAGCTTTGAAGAGTTTTACATATGAATGTGATGGAAGCATACGACATCGTAATCTTGTACAAGTCCTAAGTTCATGCTCGAGCATTGATTTTCAAGGCAATGAGTTTAAAGCTTTGATCTTTGAATTCATGCCAAAGCGAAACTTAGACACGTGACTCCACCAAGAACATGAGATTGATGAAGATGATGTTCTCTCTTTGGAAAAACGATTAAGTATTGCTATCGATGTTGCAGAAGCTTTGGAGTACCTTCACTATAGTTGTGAACCATCAATCATTCACTATGACATAAAGCCAAGTAACATCCTACTTGACAATAACCTTGTTGCGCATGTGGGTGATATGTGGGTGATTTTGGATGTGGGTGATTTTGGACTCTCAAGAATGCTTTATGAGAATGTGAATATATCTCATCAAGATTATTCCAACAAAAGTGGCATTAAAGGAACTATTGGCTATATTGCCCCAGGTGATGTGACGATTCTTCTTCTCAATGTTAACATTAATGATGTCATTTCCTCTCAAAGATTTATGGTATTTTACAGAAATATTTTCTCAAAACATATATTTACATTTTATCTACAGAGTATGGTGAAGTAGCTCCCCTGTCTCCATCTGCAGATGTTTATAGTTTTGGAATAGTATTACTAGAGATGCTTATTGGAAGAAGGCCTACTGATGACGTTTTCAGTGATAACTTAACTCTACATAATCACATTAAAATGATAATGCCTCATGGAATCAAATACATAGTAGATCTTAAAATGTTTAGTAAAGAGCAAAGAGATGCTAGCGAAGGGGGTGGAGAAAACCCAAGATGGTTTAGTTGCCAAAGCACCAACAAATGCTTACTTTCCCTTGCAGAATTGGGTCACTCTTGCTCAGTTTCATTCCCAAAAGAAAGGCCTTCCATGAAGGAGGTTAATGCAAAATTAAATGCAATTTGAGCTACTTACGTACCTTCAATCTGATCAACATGATATGTTCTTGAAGAAAAGCTATTATGTGGAAGCAACAACTTTTAGTTGTTTGTGTTTTCAATGTTAGTTTCAATATGTGATGAAATATGTGTAGGAAGATGGATGATGATATACAAAGCAATTTATCAATGACTTGCAATTTCTTTTATTAAAAACTTTCAAGCACTGTCTTCTACTATTATAAAAAAATATCTACATTGAACTTGGAATTTTAGAAAAAAATATTATTCTCTCAAAAATAATAATAATTTGTAAATAACTTTGAAAGAGATTTTTTCTCAGATATTTCATGACAATAATTCATGACAATAATTTATGGAAAATTTCAACTAAACTAAAAAACATAAAAATTTAAAAATTTTCAGTCTCAACTTATTTGATTTTCATGGGGAAATGTGCTAAATAAATTTTGACTTCAAAATAATTTTTTTATTAGAAATTCATGAAGGAATACATGGGTGTTTCCCTCACTTTCTTACTAGATACATCATAAATCTAAAACCTAAACAACAACAACTTTTACTTATATGACATTTTACATATGCCTGAAAAGGTGTATTTCAATTTCTAAAAGTTATAATTGTGATATTTTTTTCTGTGATACCAAAATTTGGGTGGTATAAATGTAAGAAACAGTCAACTGGTTTAGAGATATGTAGATGCATAGGAATGCCTGCTGTTCTCATGGCCAATAACTGAATGCTCCAAGTTCTTGATCTCAGATACAACCTTCACTAGCCAATCTCTCCTTATTGCATGAAAATGGTTTGGAGCTACCGATCCCACTAGAGATTGGTGGTAGCCTTCGTCAGCTAAAATTCTCTAATGTTGGAGAGAACTTCTTGTCAGGTGACTTTCCATCTTCCTTCTACAACATATCATCACTACAGATTTTCATGATCAATGAATCGCTTCGTTGGTGAGATTTCGGTTGATATTGCCAAAGCTTTTCCAAACCTTGAAATCCTTTAGCATTTAATCAGTTAACAGGCCCTATACCTTCAAGCATTAAAAATCTTCAAATGCTAGCCGCTCTAGAATTCAGCCATAATAGTTGAGTGGCTTCATTCCCACCCTTTCAATTATTTTGGATTTCACTGGGAATCTACCATTAGAAGTTGGTCACTTAATGAACCTCTCGTTACTTGATTTTTCTAATAATAATTTAAGTGGAGAATGCCAATATCACTTGGAAATTGCCAATTATTGACTAAATTATATATGGTCCACAATTTATTTCATGGCTCTGTTTCTATTTCTCTGGAAAACTTGAAAAACCTTGAAACACTAGAATTTTCACATAATAATTTATCTGGGACTATTCCTCAAACTCTATAAAGCCTTACCCATCTTAAGAACTAGAATCATTCATTTAATAATCTTGAAGGTGAGGTGCCATACAAGGGCATCTTTGCTAATTCTTTGGCAATCTCTTTCGCTGGAAATAAGAAAATATGTGAAGGAATATCAGGGCTTCATTTGTCAAAATGTGTTCCCGAATCATCATAAGAAAAAAGCAGACATCATTTAATCAAAATTTTAACCCCAACATTTAGTCACACAATTACTCCATTTGTTGTGTTGTTGTTTACTTTATAGAAAACAAAAGCAAAGTGGTAGAAGCAAAAATATATTAGATTCTTCCTTGAGCACTTCCTTAATCACTTCATTTTCAAGGATTTCATATGCCAAACAAGCAAAAGTTACAAATAATCTCTCCACTTCATCTCTTGTTGGTTGTGAAAGATACGACTTAGTTTATAGAGGCACTCTAAGAGATTATCAAACAATTGTGGCTACTAAATTTTTTAACCTTGAGTTGCATGGAGCTTTTAAGAGTTTCACATCTGAATGTGATGCTCTAAAAATCTTACGCCATCTGAATGTGATGCTCACGAAAGCAAAGATTTTAAAGCTCTGATTTTTTTGAATTTATGTCGAAGGGAAATTTGGATATGTGGCTCCATAAAAAAAAAAAAGAGACTAATGGAGATGATATTTTTTTCTCTAAAAAAGAGATTGAACAATATCATCCATCGATGTTTGAAATTATTCCAACACAGGTGAGATTAAAAAAACTATTGGCTATATTGCCCTAGGTGATGTGATGATTCCACTTATTTATGTTATATAATTATATCATTATTTTCAATCTATTATAGCTATTTTAACTCATATTTTTCTAAAACATTTCTCATTTTATTTGTAGAATATGGAGAAGGTGCTCAACATCTACAAATGTTTTTAGTTTTGGAATAATAATATTGGAGATGCTTACTAGAAGAAGGTCTGCCGTAGTATTTTTAATGATAGCTTAAATATATATATAATCACTTTAAAATAGCATTTTCTCATAAAGTCAATAGCAAAATCATAGATCTTAAAATGTTTACAAATCGTTATGTCTTTTTTTCTAATCCGAGTTTATTAAGGTATGGTTGAAGTTAAATTGAAAGCGATCAATGGCTTAGACTTGGAAATGTTATTAGTTAATTAAATGAGGTGAATATAACATATCCTTGGATGCAAATCATAGTTAATTTAACATAATATTTTGCATTTTCATATTCAAGTATGTAGGCATTTATATATTGTTGTGTGTCAGATGTTTCATTACAGTAGAGTAATTATTTAACGACTTAGCACTACACGAAGATTTAAGACACACACAGGCAATAAAATTTTAGCAAAAGAAGACTACTTGATTTTTTATGTGGAAACCCCTGAAAAAAAAAAAAAATCATGGAATCTAGCCCAATCAAAATAATTCATTATATAATTATGAGTATAAAGTTCTAATCTTCCATTGAATTAAAGAAGATAGAATTACAATATTAATATTTATTTATGTGTAATAATCCAGCTTTAATAGTTGTAATTGGGCTAAAACAAATGAGATTTTGGCTATTATTGTGATAGTGTGCTTTAAAGCTCATAATTCATAAAAACTATAGTCGAAGACTGCAATAGCATCAGTTGATCGCAGAGACCTTAGTTGGCAGCCGTAATAGCAATTTGTCTCCTAAGCTATGATTGGTAGTTGTTGTATCATCAGTGGGTCAAAGAGACCGTAGTTGGAACTACATTAGCTGTTAGGTTCATAGGTCATAACTAGTAACACCAATCAAAGTTGGTAGCCACTGTAGCAGTTAGCCATATAATTCATAGTTGAAAGCCACAGTAGCAGCTAGATACATAGGTTGTAGTTGGTCACATAGATCGAGGTTGGTAATTGTAGTAGCAGTTAGCTATATAAGATATAATTAGAAGATATAGTAGCAGTTACCTACATGGGTTGTAGTTGGTCACATATATCGTGGATGATAGTTTAGTAGTAGTTAGCCACATAAAGCATAATTTAAATATGTAGTAGCAATTAGCTACATAAGTTGTAGTTGGTCACATAAGTCATGGTTAGAAGTTGTTGTTGGACCAATTTTTGATATTGCATTCTCGGATGTCCACGTGAATTATAAAGGGTAGTCTTTAGTTTCTTCTAGCCTATGACATTTCATAGGTCCTCCTAGTACATGCCTCAAGCACAGAATCAGGATCAATGTCGATTCAGCCCAATCCGAGAGAGCTCACCATGTAGCGATGTAAAATCTAACACCGGTCATGCTTGATCTCCATTACGGTGTCATAGAGGCCATATCCCGCCTATTCGGAGCTTTTGGTGGCCGAAGGGAGTCATCAAAATTTCTCACGCGCATTTTTGGAAAATTTGGGTTTTTAGACCAATCTACCTGTACGGGGTTCCAGGATGTCTGTTGGCATCAAAATCCTCAAATTGACACATGCAAAATGTTCATTTTGATTTATGGAGTCATTTTCGAGTGATATGTGACTCTCTGTAGTGTTTGAGTCTGTTGTAATCCTACGGGCTCTCGGATGAAAAATTGAGTTTTGTACCATCGGGATCATATCGGGCCTGCAGGGACGGGGGGATTTTTCTCGATACCGTGCATCTACGGGGTCTACCTGGAGATGGAGAGGCCTATTCTCGTCTCTTAATGTCTTCTGATGGTCCGAGAACCGATAAGAATTCACCACACGAGCTTCGACGAAGAAAGGAATCAAAGATCAAAAGATCAAAAAAAATTGAAATTTATTTTTTTGGGGCATAGACGCCACCCCAAGTGGCGCATAGGCGCCAAGAGCCCCTAGGGCGTGAAGTTCAACAAGATGGGGGCTTCAGGTAAAGGGGAAGGCCGCCATTGATGTTGTTTGTAATCCCTTGGGAAAATCAGGCGGTGCTTTGATTCAACAGTTCATGATCTTAACTTTTAGCTTTTTAACCCTAAACTCCACTCCCTGTATTGGAGGAATACTGTTGGTCATTGTTCTTGCATGGTTGGGGGCGGCAAAGTCTCTGAATTCACACTTCTCTGCATTAGCCAAGCAAGAGCTGGAGAAAGAGAGGGTAAAGGGAAAGAGCAGGGAACCTGTGATTGATGTTTCTGCAAAAGAAGCTAAAAGCCTGGTGGACAAGGAAGAGAATGGCTCTCTTCCTGTACCTGAATCATCAGCAAATGGTTCAGCTCTGCAACAGAAAATAGCTTCAGAGCCTGAAACCCCAACCCAGCTTCCTCAGTAAGGATTTTCTTCAGAAAATTGTCAGCAGGCCTCACTACCCCCTGAAAGGTTGATTTAAGATGTTTAACAGATGCTTGAAACTTGATACTTCAATCATCAAATAGAGAAAATTAGTGGGAGGTATAGCAGTGGTCTCTTTTATCTATTTTTTCAAATGAAATAAACTGCCTTGGCACTTTGTTCATGCATGCACCTTTGTAGTGAATCGCTCTTATGTTACAATTGTATTTTTTTTATATATATAGTTTATTTAGGTTGGATCTCTTGGAAGAGGAGGATACATCAAAGCTTTTTTTTTGGGTTGGATCTCTTGAACTTAAACACAGGAGTTATGGACGATCTCTTGCATGCTTTGGATGATTCTAATTGGTGATCAAACATATGAATAAAATTAGTAATGTTAAAAATGTATTTATATAGTGTTTGATCATCCTTAAAATTTTCACATATTCAATTAATAAATAAATTCTCATAGAAATGGATGAAATTTGATTTCTGTATAAATATTATATTGTTCATCATGATTAATAACATTTGTTTAATTTAAAAATTATATGGAAAGATAGATATGAAAACAAAAACTCAGTCACCTCATCTGCGACGTGAAGCATCTGCATGATGTGATCAATGCACGTCATTAGTCATTTGCATTAAATGTTTCATTGTTTGAGTCGTTGCATATTATTCTTAGTCAATATAAATAATACAAATGCCTTAGTTTAAGACCACCCAAACCTTGAAAGCACCTCTAAAAACCTGAAATGACCAGATATTCATCATTCAGTCATCGGTAAATTATTCTAAAATAATTGCACTAGCACCCTTCAAATGGACCAAATTTTGCAATTCCATTGTACTGGTGCTCTAAGAAATGTGCACATTGTATTGACAATGTTGTGCGGATTGGCCTAAAATAAATGGAATTACCCTCATGTGCTCTGGCCAGCATGCTAAATGATCAAATCTCTTAAACAGAGAATGCTTCCGAGTTAAAATTTAAAAAAAAAAAATACAAAAAAAATATTTGATTAAGTATTTAGAAATTAAAATTAAGATGATATGAATTTGTTTTTCAATAAATGATAATTTGATTAAGAATTTAGAAAATGATTAAATTTGATTATTGTATAAATTTTTTATTTTTAAATTTAATTAATAAAAATTATATGGAATGATAGATACAAAAAGCAAACAAAAAAGGAGGATAATCTTTTTTCTTCATAAAATATTATAAAAATAGAGGTAGATCACCCATCATTTCATTCAGAAAGGGACGAGAAAGAAACTTCAATGTATTGTGATTCCACAAATGTATTAATTATGTGATTGAGAGTGTTTCCCAAATACATCTAGTAATTCCACAAATGCATTAATTATGAAGTTGATTGGAATTCCACTAGTTTTGTAATTAACAGTGTTTCAAGTACTATTTATGCAATTATCCGTTTCTTTTTATAAATTCAAGAAGGCAGAGGTGGCGAACTAGCTCTCTTTCTCTTGTTAGATCCATAGTTTCCTAGCATATATCACTGCTACTAAATGGTGAGAATTATTAGTGTCAACAGACTCTTAATTATCCTATTGTCTGTCTGTTTATCTTCCAAACAATTGTTTGCAGTTGGAATAAATAATACAGACTACAAATCACTCATTGCATTCAAGAATCAGTTTCTAAAGAAAAGCAATGTGAATTCTTCTACCATTTTCGCGAGCTCATGGAATGCCACCAACCACTTTTGCTCATGGGAAGGGGTCACGTGCGGCTTCAAGCACCGCAACAGAGTCACAGCCTTGGATCTCCATTCCGTCGGGTTGGTCGGTCCTCTTCCTCCTTCCATATTCAATCTCACCTTCCTAAGAAGGCTTGATCTCAGCCTCAACGAGCTGTATGGTGAGATCCCTCAAATTCTGGCTTGCTTACCACGACTACAACATCTTAACTTGAGCTTTAACTCATTTGATGGAGACATTCATGCTATTCTGATGATGAACCATAGCTCTGCTCTCCAAGTTCTTGACCTTACTAACAACCATATGATCACAGGAAAAATACCTCTTGTTATAAACTCCATGTCGCCACTCAAATTCCTCAGTCTCTATCAAAACAACATCATTGGCACCATCCCACCTTCACTTGCCAATTTATCTTTCTTGGAAAGTTTTTTTGTCGCATATAACCATCTAGAGGGAGGCATCCCACCAGAGATTGGCGTTCTTCAAAAGTTGAAACATTTTGATGTGGCTGTTAATAAACTTTCAGGTAACATTCCTTCTTCATTCTACAACCTATCATCACTGCAGATTATTACGGTGACAAAAAATCACCTCTCTGGTTACATCTCAGCCAATATTGCCCAAGCTTTTCCAAACCTTCGAGCCTTTCTTATTGGTGTAAATAATTTCCTTGGTTCACTTGATCGAGCTCTTCAAAATGTGACCAACTTAGTCCTTTTGGAAGTTAGCAAAAATAATTTTACAGGAGTGGTGCCACCAGACCTTGGAAAAATGTACAATCTTGTATACCTCAATATGGGAGAAAACCAATTTGAAGCAAATGATGAAAAGGAATGGAGATTTCTTAATTCATTAACAAATTGCACCATTTTACAAACTTTAGGACTTTCTGGTAATAACCTCCGTGGAAGGCTACCCAAATCATTTGGGAACCTCTCCATGGAGCTTCAACGAATAAAAGGATCTAATCACATTATAGGAAGAATCCCTTTTGAACTTGATAGGTACACCAATCTAATTAGTTTAATAATGGACAACAATCATTTGGAAGGTTCTATACCCGAGACCATTGGAATGCTTGGAAGGCTACAAGTTTTAGATTTTTATGGGAATGATCTTACGGGAATTATTCCTTACTCCTTAGAAAATCTCACAAGACTTAGTTTGTTGTATTTAGGATCTAATCAATTAACAGGCCATATACCTCCAAGCATAAAAAACTTCCAGCATCTCACTTCATTGGATCTCAGTTTTAACAATTTAACTGGTCTGATTCCAAGAGATCTTTTTTTCATTCCTTCCTTTTCAATTGCTTTGGATTTGTCAAAAAACTCTTTCGTTGGGTCTCTACCATTAGAAGTTGGTCGTCTAATAAATCTCGTTTACCTTGATTTTTCTAATAATAATTTGAGAGGAGAAATTCCAAAAACACTTGGAAGTTGTCAATCATTGCTTGAATTATATATGGATTACAACTTCTTCCAAGGCCCCATCCCTATTTCTCTAAGCAGTGTGAAGAGTCTTGAAATACTAGACCTTTCACATAATAATTTATCAGGTGTTATTCCTCAATTTCTACAAAAACTTATCTTTCTTAAGAAGTTAAATCTATCATTTAATAATCTTGAAGGTGAGGTTCCATATGAAGGTGTCTTTGCCAATTCCTCAGAAATATCTCTCATTGGAAATGAAAAACTATGCGGTGGAACTCTAACAGTTCATTTGCCAAAATGTGTTGCCCAATCATCGTCAACAAAATCTCATCATTTAATCAAAATTTTATTCCCAATTCTTAACATTGTAGTTATGTTATTCATCCTTTTGTTGTGCTATACTTTGCTTTATAGAAGGAAAAATAAAAAAGATTTAAGAAACGCATCTGGTTTATCTTTAAGCCCTCCATATCCAAAAATTTCCTATGCAAAATTAGTTGAAGCTACAAATGCTTTCTCCACTACGCACCTAGTAGGATGTGGAAGATATGGCTCTGTTTTTGCAGGCAACTTAAGAGATTATGATGCTATTGTGGCTATTAAAGTATTTAACCTTGAGGTTCATGGAGCTTTGAAGAGTTTTACATATGAATGTGATGCATTAAGAAGCATACGACATCGTAATCTTGTACGAGTCCTAAGTTCATGCTCGAGCATTGATATTCAAGGGCATGAGTTTAAAGCATTGATCTTTGAATTCATGCCCAAGGGAAACTTAGACACGTGGCTCCACCGAGAATATGAGATTGATGAAGATAATCTTCTCTCTTTGGAAAAAAGATTAAGTATTGTCATCAATGTTGCAGAAGCTTTGGAGTATCTTCACCATAGTTGTGAACCACCAATTATTCACTCTGACATAAAGCCAAGTAACATTCTACTTGACAATAACATTATTGCACATGTGGGTGATTTTGGACTCTCAAGAATGCTTTATGAGAATGTGAATATATCCAACAAAAGTGGCATTAAAGGAACTATTGGCTATATTGCGCCAGGTGATGTGATGAATCTTCTTTTCAATGTTAAAACTAATCATGTAATTTCCTCTCAAAGATTAATTGTATTTCAAAGAAATATTTTCTCAAAAATTACATTTACATTTTATCTACAGAACATGGAGAAGTAGCTCCCCTGTCTCCATCTGCTGATGTTTATAGTTTTGGAATAGTGTTACTAGAGATGCTTATTGGTAGAAGGCCTACTGATGATGTTTTCAGTGATAACTTAACTCTACGTAATCACATTAAAATGATGTTTCCTCATGGAATCAATTGCATAGTAGATCCTAAAATGTTTACAAAAGAGCAAAGAGATGCTATCAAAGGGGGTGGAGAACAACCACGATGGTTTAGTTGCCAAAGCATCAACAAATGCTTGCTTTCCTTGACAGAATTAGGTCTCTGTTGCACAGTTTCATCTCCAAAAGAAAGGCCTTCCATGAAAGATGTTGCTGCAAAATTACATGCAATTCGAGTTTCTTACGTACCTTCAGGCTGATGAAAATGATATGTTCTTGAAGAAAAGCTAGCATGTAGAAGCAACAACTTTTAAAGCAACATCTTTTAGTTGTTTGTGTTTTTAATATTACTTTCAGTATGGGATGAAATATATGTAGGAATATGCATGTAGATAGACATAGCTTATTTCTATTTTGTGAGAATTCAACATCAATTTATTAATGAATTGCATATTCTTTTTTATTAAAAACTATCAAACATTGCCTTCAACTATTATAAAAAAAAATATCTATAATGAACTTGCATTTTCGAAAAATATATTTTTCCTCTTAAGAATAATAATAATTTGTAAATAACTTTTTAAAAAATTATATCCTACATATTTCATGACATTAATTTAAGGAAATTTTTCAACTAATTTAAAAAAAAAAATTGAAAAATTTTTAGTCTCAAATTATTTGATATTCATGGGGAAAAGTATGAAATAAATTTTGAGTTTAAAATAAATTCAATTGTTTGAAGAAACAACAATTTTTTTATTATAAATTCAAGAAAGGAATGCATGAGTGTTTTCCCTCTCACTTTCTTGCTAGATAGATCATTAATTTCCTTGGCATAAGGATATTGACATACATACCACATAATACTAAAGTATTTACATTTCTAACCCCCAAATCATGATAGTTATGGTTATAACATATTGGTGCTATAAAATTATGTCTGAAAAGGTGTATTTTATTTTTAAAAATATTGTTGTTGTGATATTTTTACTGCGATATTAAGGATTTGAGTGATATTGATGTAAATATAAATCTTCAAGGGTTAAGATATATAAATACATAAGAATTATGTGATAAAATTAAATGTAAAGGTTTAGGTATTAGAAATGTAGATACATAGGAATTGGGTGGGATGCATGTAAGTTTGAAATGATGTAAACTGCCTTGGAATTCCACAACGACATCAACTCTGTTGAGTGAAGAGTCGCCGGATGTCAATTTAAGCTAACTGTCTAAATAAATAAAGGCAAAATTCATGAATGTATTGCTGATTAATTGAACAACCAAGTTTATTAAGTCCTGATCGACGTCAAGTTGAAAGCAATCAATGGCTTAGACTTGGACTTGGAAATGTTATTAGTTAATTAAATGAGGTGACAACACAATTATATATATATAAAATTGTAACATTAACATTTTAATAGCAAATGTTAAATATGTACTTAGATGCTCATATGCACTTCTTTAAGTTTATTTTTGCATTACATGCTCTTTAATATTTTTCAATTTCTTTTCTTATTTTATTTAAATTTACAAAATACTTAACAAATTCTCTTTAATTACTTATGAAGTACAATTATGACTGATAAGTGATTCAAATGAAATCAAATTTGCTTCACTTTGAAAATATATCCTTGGATGCAACTCAAAGCTAATTTAACATAATATTTTGCATTTTCATATTCAAGTATGTAGTTAGGTAAGTTTGTATATATTGTTGTGTGACTGAAGATTCGTGATAATATAGTGATTATTTAACGTCTTAGCGTTGCACGAAGATCCAACACACAAAGATAATAAAAATGTAGCAAAATAAGACACCATGATTTTTTTTATGTGGAAAAACCCTGAAAAACTAAAAGAAACACGGAGTCTTGCCCAGTCGAAGTAATCTATTGTATAATTATGAGTATAAATGTGCAGTCTTCACTTGAATTAAAGAAGATGGAATTAAAATATTGATAATCATACATGTATAATAGTCTTCCAGCATTAATAGTCGTAATTGGGCTAAAACAAATGAGATTTTGGGGATAATAGTGATAGTGCGCTTCAAAGGGCATACCTAATTGCTACAAAGATAGTATTTTTTTTCTTAAAGACTGTTGTCAAAGGCTGCAATAGCATCAATTGGTCTCAGAGACCATAGGTTGAAGCCATAATAGCAATTGGTCTCCTAGGCCGAGATTGATAGTTGTAATACCATCAGTTGGCCATAGAGACCATAGTTGGAACTATAGTAGCACTTAGCTTCATAGGTCATAGTTAATAACACCGGTCATAATTGTTAGTCGTAGTAGCAGTTAACCATATAGGTCATAGTTGAGAGCCACAATAACAACTAGATACATAGGTCATAGTTGGTCACATATATTGAGGTTGATAGCTGAAACTTGATGCTTCAATCATCAAATAGCGAAAATTAGTGGGAGGTATAGTAGTGGTTTCTTTTTATCTATTTTTTCGAAAGAAATAATCTGCCTTAGCACTTAGTTCATGCATGTACCTTTGTTGTGATTCACTCTTATGTTAAGGTTGTATTTTTTTTATTTTTCGGGTTGGATCTATTGTTAGAGGAGGATACATCAAAGGGGTTTCATAAAAGGTTTTTTTTTTTTTTTTTTTTTTTTTTTGGGTTTGATCTCTTGCGCTTATAAACACAGGCGTTATTGATGATCTCTTAGTTCATGCTTTGGATGATTCTAATTGGTGATCAAACATATGAATAAAATTAGTAATTTTAAAAAATGTATTTATATGGTGTTTGATCATTGTTATAATTTTTTACATATTCGATTAATAAATAAATTGTCATAGAAATGGATGAGATTTAATTATCGTATAAAAATTATATTGTTCATCATGATTAATAATATTTGTTAAATTTAAAAATTATATCGAAAAATAGATATGAAAATAAAAACTCAGTCACCTCATCTGAGAAGTGAAGCATCCACATGATGTGATCAATGCAAGTCATTAGTCATTTGCATTAAATATTTGGTTGATTGAGGAGTCGTCGCATACTTTTCTTAGTCAATATAAATAATACAAATGCATTAATTTAGGAGGGCCCAAACTTTGAAAGCACCTTTAAGGACTTGTAAGGACCAGATATTCATCATTCAATCATCATTAAAATATTCTAAAATATATGCACTAACGCCCTTCAAATGCACCAAAATTTGAAATTCCATTATGCTGGTGCTCTAAGAAATGTGCAGACTGTTTGAGAATGTTGTGTGGATTGGCCTAGTATAAATTGAATTACCCTCATCTGCTCTGGCCAGCATGCTAAATGATCAAATCACTTAAACTCAGAATGCTACTAAGTTAAAATTTAAAAAAAAAATCAAAAAAAAAATATTAGATTAAGTATTTGGCAATTAAAATTAAGATGATATTAATTTGTTTTTCAATAAATGAAGATTTAGTTTTCCATCATATGAATAAAAAATTTAAAAATGTATGTCTTCTATAGGTGGAGCAAATGATGATTTTAAAGTAGAAAATCTTTATTAAACCTGAGCTATTGGTGATCTATTGCATTGCATGCATTGGATGATTCTAATTGGTGGAAGTTATTAACAAAACTAGTATTTAAAATGGTATTTATTCACTGCTTGATCATTCATAAGTTTTTCATGTTTGATGAATAAATAAATTATCATAGAAATTGATGAAATTTGATTCTTGTATAAATTTTATATTATTAATCGTAAGTAATAACATATATTAAAAGTTATATGTAATGATAATATAAAAAGCAAAAAAAAAAAGATGATAATAATTTTTCTTCATGAAATAATAAAGAAAAGAAGATAGATCACCCATCATTTCATTCAGAAACAATCAAGAAAGAAATTTAAACATTTTGTGACTCCACAAATGCAGTAATTATGTGGTTAATTGGAATTCCACTAGTTTTGTAATTAACAATGTTTTGAGTACTATATATGCATTTATCCCTTCTTTTTATAAATTCAAGATGGCAAAGGTAGTGAAGTAGCTCTCTTTCTCTTGTTAGATTTTTAGTTTCCTGGCACATGTCACCGATATTCAATAGTGGAAATTTTTAGTGTCATCAAACACTTAATTATTCTCTTCTCTGTTTGTTTATCTTCCCAACAATTGTTAGCAATTGGAAGAAATAGTACAGACTATGAATTACTCTTTGTGTTCAAGAATCAGTTTCTAAAGCAAAGAAATGTGGATTCTTCTACCATTTTTGCGAGCTCATGGAATGCCACCAACCTCTTTTGCTCATGAGAAGGGGTCACGTGCGGCTACAAGCACCACAACGAGTCACGGCCTTGGATCTTCGTTCCTTCGGGTTGGCTGGTCCTCTTTTGCCTTCCATATTTAATCTCACCTTCTTGAGAAGGCTTGAAGCCTCAACATGCTCTATGGGGAGATCCCTCCAATTCTAACGTGCTTACCACAACTACAATATCTTAACTTGAGCTTTAACTCATTTAATGGAGACATTCATGCTATTCTAACGATGAACCATATCTTTGTTCTCCAAGTTCTGGACCTTTGCAACAACTATATCACAGGACAAATACCTTTTGTTATCAACTCTATGTCACCACTCAAATTCCTCCGTCTCGATGAAAACAACATCATTGGCACCATCTCACCTTCACTTACCAATCTATCCTTCTTGGAAAGTTTATATGCCTATTATAACCATCTAGAGGGAGGCATCCCACCGAAGATTGGTGTTCTTCATAACCCAAAAGACTTTAATATGGTTGTTAATAAACTCTTAGGTAACATTCCTTCTTTATTCTACAACCTATCTTCACTGCGCAGAGTTTCGGTGGCAAAAAATCACCTCTGGTTACATTTCAGCTAATATTGCCCAAGCTTTTTCATACCTTGTAATCATTTTTTGTGCTCATAATAATTTCATTAGTTCACTTGATCGAGCTCTTCAAAATGTGACCAGCTTAGTCCTTTTGGACATTAGCAAAAATAATTTTACAGGAGTGGTGCCTCCAGACCTTGGAAAAATGTATAATCTTATACGCCTCAATATGGAATATAACCAACCTGAAGCAAATGAAGCAAAGGAATGGAGATTTGTTGATTCATTAACTAATTGCACTAGCTTACAAATTTTAGCTCTTGAGGATAATAACCTCCATGGAAGGCTTCCAAAATCAATTGGGAACCTCTTCATTTAGCTTCAACAAATAACTTTAGGATTCAACTATACTTCAGAATGCATCCCTAACAAACTTGATAGGTACACCAATCTAATTAGTCTAGGGATGGAAAACAAGCTTTTGGAAGGTTCTATACCCAAGACCATTGGAATGCTTGAAAGGCTATAAGGTTTATATTTTTTTATGGCAATGATCTTCCGGTAATTATTCCCTACTCCATAGAAAATATCACAAGACTTAGCGTGTTGGATTTAGGATCTAATCAATTAACAGGCCCTATAATTCAAGCCTAAAAAATCTCCAACATCTCACTTTATTGGATATTAGCATAATAATCTAACTGGTTGGATTCCGAGAGAATTTTTTTCATTCCTTCCTTTTCAAATACTTTGGATTTGTCTTATAACTCTTTCACTGGATATCTACCATTAGAAGTTGGTCGTCTAATCAATCTCTTCTACCTTGATTTTTCTAATAATAATTTGAGAGGGGAAATTCCAAAAACATTTGGAAGTTGTCAATCATTGCTAGAATTATATATGGAATACAACTTCTTCCAAGGCCCCATCCCTATTTATTTAAGGAGTGTGAAGAGTCTTGAAATACTAGATCTTTCACATAATAATTTATCAGGTGTTATTTCTCAATTTCTAAGAAAACTTATTTTTCTTCAGAAGTTGAATCTATCATTTAATAATCTTGAAGGTGAGGTGTCATATGAAGGTGTCTTTGCAAATTCCTTAGAATTATCTCTCATTGGAAATGAAAAACTTTGCTGTGGAATTCTAACACTTCATTTGCCAAAATGTGCCAAAACATCATCAACAAAACTTCATCATTTAATCAAAATTTTATCCCCTATTCTTAACATTGTAGTTATTTTGTTCATCCTTTTTTTGTGCTATACTTTGCTTTGTAGAAGAAAAAACAAAAAATATTTAAGAAAAGCTTATGGTTTATCTTTAAGCCCTCCATTTCCAAAAATTTCTTATGCACGGTTAGCTGAAGCTACAAATGTTTTCTCCACTACACATCTAGTAGGATGTGGAAGATATGGCTTTGTTTATGCGGGAAACTTTAGAGATTATGGTGTTATTATGGCTATTAAATTGTTTAACCTTGAGGTTCGTGGAGCTTTGAAGTGCCTTACATATGAATGTGATGCATTAAAAAGCATACAACATCGTAATCTTGTACGAGTCCTAAGTTTGTGCTCGAGCATTAATGAGTTTAAAGCTTTGATCTTTGAATTCATGCCAAAGGGAAACTTAGACACGTGGCTCCGCCAAGAATATGAGATTAATGAAGATGATCTTTTCTCTTTGGAAAAAAGATTAAGTATTGCCATCAATGTTGCAGAAGCTTTGGAGTATCTTCACCATAGTTGTGAACCACCAATCATTCACTGTGACATAAAGCCAAGTAACATTCTACTTGATAATAACATTATTGCACATGTGGGCGATTTTGGACTCTCAGGAATGCTTTACGAGAATGTGAATATATCTCTTCAAGATTGTTCCTAGAAAAGTGGCATTAAAGAAACTATTGGCTATATTGCCCCAGGTGATGTAATGATTCTTCTTCTCAATGTTAAAATTAATCATGTCATTTCCTCTCAAAGATTTATGGTATTTTAAGGAAATATTTTCTCATAACATATATTTACATTTTATGTATAGAGTATGGTGAAGTAGCTCCCCTGTCTCCCCCTGCAGATGTTTATAGTTTTGAAATAGTATTACTAGAGATGCTTACTAAAAGAAGGCCTACCGATGATGTTTTCAGTGATAACTTAACTTTGCATAATCACATTAAAATGATACTTCCTCATGGAATCAATTACATAGTGGATCTTAAAATGTTTACAAAAGAGCAAAGAGATGCCAGCAAAGGGGGTGGAGAACAACCAATCTGGTTTAGTTGCCAAAGCATCAGCAAATGCTTGCTTTCCTCGACAGAATTAGGTCTCTCTTGCTCCGTTTCATCTCGAAAAGAAAGGCCTTCCATGAATAATGTTACTACAAAATTACATGCAATTCGAGTTTCTTATGTACCTTCAATTTAATGAAAATGATACGTTCTTGAAGAAAATCTAGTATGTGGAAGCAATAACTTTTAGTTGTCTGTATTTTTAATATTACTTTCAATATGTGATGAAATATATGTAGGAAGATGCATCTAGATGGACATAGCGTATTTTTTTTTTTTTGAGACTTCAACATCAATTTATTAATGACTTGCAATTTCTTTTAATTAAAAACTATCAAACATTGCCTTCAACTATTATAAAAAATATATCTATAATGAACTTGAATTTTTGAAAAATATATTTTTCCTCTTAAAAATAATAATAATTTGTAAATAACTTTTTAAAAAACCATATCCTAGATATTTCATGACATTAATTTAAGGAAATTTTTCAACTAAATTAAAAAATAAAAAAAATTTAAATTTTTTTTGTCTCAAATTATTTGATATTTATGGGGAAAAGTGTGAAATAAATTTTAAGTTTAAAATAAATTCAATTGTTTGAAGAAGCAACAATTTTTTTATTATAAATTCATGGAAGGAATGCATGAGTGTTTTCCCTCTCACTTGCTTGCTAGATAGATCCTTAATTTCCTTGGCATAAGGAAATTGACATACATACCACATAATACTAAAGTATTTACATATCTAACATTCAATTTTTGATAGTTATAGTTATAACATATTGGTGCTATAAACTTACGTCTGAAAAGATGTATTTCAATTTAAGAAGATGGTGGTTGTGATATTTTTACTGTGATATTAAAGATTTCAGCGATATGAATTTAAATGAAAATGTTCAAGTGTTAGTTAGATATGTGAATACATTAGAATTATGTGATAAGTATATTAATAACAACTAACTACAAATCACTTGTTGCGTACCTTCAAGAATCAATTCCTGAAACAAATTGATGTTTCCGTGATCTATAAGTCAGGGAAAGACGCAAAGTCAATTCGACACGTTGAGATGGGATAATTACATACAAACCACCCGCAACATTGATATTTACAAATCAACTGTCCTCTTAATTTTTGATGTATTTACACGTGCCACGATCAAACTATTAAGAATTTGATAATAATGAAAAATATGGGTTGGAGTTTTACCATGAATTTTAATATTTGATTGAGATTTTGAGAAATGAATGAATGACGTTGGTCAAACTTGTAATTAACAAGTTTTGGGTGATCTGTATAACAGTCTTGTCTTGACCTGGCCCGGTCTTGAAATTAATCAAGACAGAAACGGATAGTCAGATTGTGAAAATAAATTCTTTGTTATTATATTTCTATCGCTAACAATTTAATATTCAAATATTCAAGGAATAACGACTAAATAAAGCAATTTAATAATTCTCTAATAATATAATTGCCTTGTCACGACCCAACCCGGGCTTGGAATTAACCAAAATGGGAACGGATTATCGAATGGGGGAAATAAATTATCTGTTAATCTATTTCCATCACTAAAAGTTTAGTATTCAAACATTCATGAAAAAGCCACTAAATGAAGCAATTTACTTAACAAGTAGAAATTTATACCTTATCGATTGTTGTTCTCACCTCCTGTACACATTGGCTCCTCCTCTAATAATCATTCAAAAGCTTAAACCTAAAAAATATAGTTAAACAACATAATGAGTTATATAAAGATAACCCTGGAGTTATTCACACTCTAAACTACGATAACCAAGGGAAAAAAAAAAATCAATATACATGTTGATCTTTCATATCTTTATAAGAAACCTTGGAATATGCTAACATTTCATATTCTTGTGAGAAATCTTTGAATATATTAATGCATGTATCAATGGTCTTTACTAAATAAAAATTATTTTAAACTTCTATATGTATTAACTTTAACTTTACTTATATTTTATATTCTTAACATACACATCTGTCTGCATGTGGATCGCCGTCAAAATAATATAATACACTCATATTAATATTATCCCATCTCCTATTTCTTCGGGTTGAAGGTGGATCGGGATGGTTGCGTCATTTTCTCTTTCAACACCAAACTCTGGTGTCAGGTGTCTAAAGTAAGTTTAAGAACCGACGATCAAAAATTGTTGTTGCTTTGCATTGAAGGGGCTGGGGAATTTCCGTTCGACCCAGTACCCAAGAGGTGAAGCGATTGAAGGTTTTTTGGAACATAGCCAATGCTAAGCTGACATGATTGAGCGGCAGGAATTGTTCGTGTTCCAGTTTGTCAAGTCGGATGTCGTCAGTAGGGTCTTATGGCCCGAGACTTTCGGAGACATGGCCGAGAGTATTTATTTTGTATGTTCGCAGAGCATGCAAATACTTTGTATTTTATAAAGTCTCTTTATTTTTAAAGTCACATATAATGTGTCAATTTGCACACCCTTATGAGTGGGTCGCTCTATCAATAGAGTAGAATTGTAAGTCTTCTTTAGATCAAACTGATCATCTTCCTTACATGGGCTAGAGTTGATAAGGCCGAGCCCTCAGTCTAGTCCTCCTTAATGAGGATTGGTGTTGACTGGACTAACATTTTTTTAGTGCTAAAATCACTAAGTTTAATCAAATTATAAAAAGAAGCATTTCAGTCTTAATTCTCCAATGATTGTCACGTTCATTGCACATCCTAATCGGAAATGGTCTATTCATAAGATAAATTTCAAATTATAAAATCTAAAAATATTTAAATAAATTCTATCACTCAATGTCTTAAGGAAAATTCATCCACCCTCTATAATCACTAGTTGATGATAAGTTTAAGATTGACTAAAGCTCACAAAGTGTATATCATATTAATTATTTTACTAAATTCAAACTTGAATTAATTATGTGTCAATATGGAGGTGGACTGAGTTATATGTCCACATGATTTGGCCAACTTCACAAATGAAGCAGTTACAACCAGAGCCTTCTAATCGATCATTTAGCAAGTAGCCTCCATCAAATGGTTTGGCCAGTTGACTCCATTATATAATAGTCATAATTTTATTTTACATGTTTTTTGTTGATTCTCTCATTTGAGTTGTGAATCATACGATATATTTGATGGGGGACAAATCCTTTTGTAAGCCAATGTTGACTTATATTTGTCTCCATAGACAAACATTCACCTCGATTTATATGTTTTTTGGACGAAGCAACTCATGATTGTTGACAAAGATCATTCTGTTAGGTTGGGTTGAGTACCTCTAAGTAAATGGACCACATGATGATAGAATCATGAGATCTTGATGAGTTCATCACCAATCAACTTTAAACTAACAGTGATAATTTCATGTTTCATAATTTAAGTATGTTAATACTATATGTTAAGTCTGAACAATTGTGCCTAATTATTAACATTAATCTAAAGTGTTATCTTATTCCCGGGAGAGTTAATTAACAGAAGGGCTTGTGCTTATGAGAAACCTCAAACTCAAATGATAAAATTCTCACAAAATAATGGTAAAGTCATTGAGTAGTGTCTTATCTACCATCCTATGTCCCTTTTAAAATTGACCCGAAACCTCAAGGTAAATTACCCCACCTCATTCTCATTCGTTCTTTCTTTTCAAGCTAGGCATTGAATTTTAGAAGCCCACAACCTTCTTCATAAGTTTAATTAAACAGACATACATTTTAGATTGTAACACTATACACTTTAATGGCAATTGTTAGATATGTATTTGCATGCTCTTCTTTAAGTTTATTTATACATTACATGCCCTTTAATATGATTAAATTAGCTTTATTTTTAATTTATATATACTTAAGTAACTCCCTTTAATTAGTTATGACTGAAAATAATAATTGATATTCAAAATTCTGTCAGAATTTTAACTGATTCCTCCTCTTTATGCTATAACCGATCAAATGATTCCATTTTAAAACAATTTAAAAATTTTATAAAATCAACATTATTATTTTATTTGTAGAATATGGTGAAACCTCATCCATCCCCATCTATCTTTATATTTTGAGAGTAATACTACCAGCCAAAAAAATACCTACAGATGATATTTTTAAAAATAACTTAAGCTTATACAATTACATTAAAATTCTAATTTTCCTATGCAATCAATAGCATCATAGATCATAAAATGCTTGCCAAAGATGCCAGCAAGAGCTACTACCAAAGAGTCGACACAAATGCTTGCTTTCATTGGCACAAATAGGCTTTTGTGTTCAACTTCATTAGCAGAAGAAAGGCCATTCATGAATGATATTGCCACAAAATTGCAAACCTCTCCCACATGTGTGAAATACTTACAGTGAGGGATAATTTATGTGATCATTCTCATTAATTTGCTTTTAAGCATAAATTACTAAGGAAATGAAGAAAATTAAAAGTGATTATAAAATTCAATGACATGAACCAATATACAAGTAAATTGACTTTCTTCCATTTACCAAACCCAATATTTATCCAACTGTTATTTTCCTTCTCAACCAAAATTAATTGATGTTTACAGCACAGTCCTCAAAACCCCCAACTGGACATTCATCAAAAGAACATGACTACACTCTTCTAGCCTCAGATTGTGTATAAGTGTAACAAATAACAACCAAGTAATCAATCTGGAAAGATTTTCCAGCTTCTAACCTGCATGAATTAAAGCTCAACTCTACAAAATAAGGTACAGCAAGATGTACAATAAGTCCTCTTCTCATCCTCTCTTTTGCCTTCTCAGACTCAACAATAGAACATAACCCTTTTCACCTTCTCTTTCAATGCTGGCAGAGGTTTCACAGAAGAACCATTCTGCATTCTTATGTTATGTGTTGTCTGCTTATCAGAGAATTCAGGTTTCATATAAAACCGTGCTCGAAATGCGGCGAGATGAGCATAGTATGCAGGTGGCACTGAACATATTTTAGCAGGATAAAAAAAGTCAACAAATTGGTACAAAATTTTTGTGAGCAGGTAAGAGGTTGAAAAACATACCGACAGATACTGATCGAGTGCATCGAGCATACCTGGAAGTGGGATCAAACCAGTGAGGTATCACACAGGTTGTCATTCAAATGTAAAGTAGTGTGTATTGGGAGTTGGCTTACGTGTAACAGAGATTGTTTGTCAACGTCTGCATTTCATCTGCTGTGAAATTGTTTTCATCCCATATGACATGGTAATGAGCTGGTCTACTAGTTCCCTGGCAGGTACATGTATGATCAGGGGTATTATACATGCTCAAATAGAGGCAAATTATAAAAAAGCTGATGTATCAATTTTAAAAATAAAGTGGTTTATAACATCCATAATAGCTTTCAAAAACTTCATAATATTTCCCGCAGCAATTCTACAACTTTTTTACATATTGCTATAGCTGAAGCACAATGACACCAACCTACCTGGATGCCAGCATGACTACAAAGGTAGAAATCAAACTCCGTAGGATGACAGATTTTGGTATCAACCACAGTGCCTATATCATCCAAAAAACACTATTTTCTCATAAGAAAAAAATGTAAATAAATGCAACCAAAAGAAATAAATATATTTTCTATAACTGAACCATAAGTATTCATTCTATCAATTGAAGTACCAGGCAGGATATTTCCACTCTTGTCTGAACTGTTTCTATCCTTATGGTTGTTCACATAGAGCCTAGTGTGGTGTCGCTTTTGAACCACAACAAAGGTCACTGGAGGCTGATAATTTGGTTCTAACGAAGCACACGCCTGCAAAAATCATGCTGTAAGGATCATTCGATAAATGGGACGACTTTCTAGAAGTAAATTTGATGGAGATCGACAACAAACTTTACGAATTGCGTCCAATTCATACAAAAGGACCTGATAGAACTGTCCTTCGCTCACACCATCTCTGTCAGAATGAAGCAGAAAATAAGAAACCAATATCATTTAAGATCCCATGGATCAAAATGCTACTCAGAACCATCAGGGCTACCCCAACACCAGTTCAAGGACAATATATCTTATAACCGCTTGGCATAATTAGCAGAAAGTTTATAGAAGTGCCTTGTAACCATATTAAATACCAACATTGTACCTGTAGAATATTATTCTCATTGGTTTTTGACCAGTTGCCTTCCTGAAAGAAATCAGGAGCTCTCTGCAATGAAAGTAAAAAAAAAAACAGTTATTTAAAAGGTATGTCACTTTAAATGTTTTTCAATGTTGAGTTTTCTATCAGTTATTCCAGGTCAAATAAACCCCAAAAAAAGGAAAAAAAAACCTTATCATGCCTCCAGTAAGAGTGCCCCGCTGCGGATCATGCCAAGTTTTGTAAAGATCCTGAATAAGTTCTTGTCGATGAGCCTGAGCACACACAAGTCCAGCATATTTTGTAACTTCTGGCCAGTCTTGGGAAGCAACAACCTGTAGTTATTAATAAAAAATAAAAATAATAACAAATACAATTATCATTGAAAAATGAATAACAGGACTCTCATAGTATAAATGTTAAGAAATATTATAAGTACAGCAGCAATTGATGGACTAGAATCCTCCCCAGTCTCTGGATGAGTTACATCTGCTCCAAATATTATAGTTGGTTTGTCACTGACCAAAGGAATTCTCCAACTAATGGCATCCAAAAGAACAGTATTTCTCCCTCCCATCTGCAGTCATAGCAATGTAAAAGCAATAATAATGCAGAAATTAATTTTAACTAATAAAATTCGCATTTATAAAATGATCAGTAGAGTTTGAACCACACCTTAACGTTTATTTTGAGTGAAACATTTGCTAAGTACTGTTTGTTTATCTTAAAAACATGCTTTGTCAAACAGCATTGAGATATCAACCCCAAATCAGTCTCGCAGATTGTTTTGAGATCACCTGCGTCCACAAAGTTTTGAAATGAAATAGGCAAATATTTTTTCCTTGAAATATAACTAACAAAAAAAAAAGAAAAATAGAGAAAACAAATCAATGAGGCTTGACAGACCATATAAAGAACCATTATTATCTGGGAGTATGGCTAGAAGAAGCTCCAGCTCTTTTCCCTTCAGTTTATTCATTGCCATGTTATAGACATGTTTAAGAGCCTTTTCTACTTGATCAGGCCTAGAAGAATAGATTGGTATCACAGGTTCTCTGTTGAATTCCTAAGCAAAGTGTGTTATAGAGGTCATTAGAGTAGAGAAGGTGGATATAGAGCCAAAGAGTACATGTACTATTCAATTAATCATGGAAACAAAAGAATAAATGATTCCACCTTCAATAGAAACAAAAAGTTCAATAAAACAAAATTTGGAAAAGCAGACAAAACTTACACAGATCTGCCAAAAAAAAGAGCATAATGGGTTTCATTGGCTCAATGCAGGAATTAAAACTGTTACTGACAACCAAAGGCCAAACAAAAGCCTATTCAAAGATTGTCTTGTATTAAATGAGATTCCTCACATATATATGTGAAATTGATTCACATGCATGTTAGTACCTGTTTGGATGAAAAAATATTTACAGTTTCTTCCACATGCTTTAACCAATTTTTTTTATTGAAAAACTGCTGAGGCCTTAAAATCACAAACTATCCCAAATGAAACATTAAAACAAAAGAGCACCATTTGCAAACACAGCCAAGAAGTGCAAGCACAGACAAGAAGTGTAACCCACTTCACTGTCACTAGAGCCCACCCCATTGCCACGCGGTTCTGACGAATTAGTAGGAGACAAGGGATCATTCTTTATTTTTATTTTTTTATTTTTTTGCGGAAAATAAGTGAACAAGATTATTATCTTTTTTTATCCGAGTCCAAAAAAAAATACTCTAATTCAGAAAATTTATTACTTCATGTGTTTTGTTTATGTTATTACTTAAAATGAAACATGATTCTCATGTTAAAACATGCTTAGTATATTTAAAAACACTCAAAAACAACTTATTGATGTTTTGAGTATTTTTAAAATAAACTAATTTGTTTTTAAAAATAAAAAGTAAAGACATGAAAAAATATATTAAAAAAATATTTAAAAAAAAAGCAAACCAAAAAAGAAAAAAATAAAAGGCAAAAGTGTTATCAAATAAGCCATAATAAGTTCATGAGCTGAAAATTTTTACCATGCCAGATACTTGGCACATCTGCGCAAGCTCCTGACAGAACCCATAAGCTGTGCTTTCTTGAACGCTTCTTGAAAAGTTTATGCAGGCCCAGTTACTCACTATGCACCCATTTATCACTTTCTATTTGGGAGTAGAAAGAAATATCATAAAAAAAGTAGTTTTAAACATGCAATGACAAAAAGAGAAGAAGAAATAGCCACCACACCTTGTTCATCATATTCCACTGCCCAACTTGTGGTAAACATTCCTTCTCCTTTCCATTTTCACTATATTTCAGCTTTAAAAAGTAAAACGACAAAAAAAACAAAATTCAGCCATGAGATTGTGGTATACTTGATACTCCATCAATACATCAATCGAACATATCCATGCAATCGTGCATACCCATGGAGCAGGAAGAACCCGAGCTTCAACGGTGGCCAGTTTATCGCTGATGCTAATTCCGAATTCCTTAGCATAGGGATCTTGTTCATAAGAATTCTGATGAACTGTCTGAAACAAATGTATGAAATATATCATGTTTAGCTTACATTTACATGAATCACCATGCATCAACATAAATGACATCACTGATTACAATGACAATAAACTATTCTTTAGCTAATTAACATCAAGGTGGCCTCTTAATCTCTAGTGTAAAAAAAAAGGGTTCAAGCAGTATGGATTATGGTGATTTAAAGTGACAACTTGGGACAGAAAGGACCCACCAGACTGACAAAACAAAACAAAAAAAAAAAAAAAGTGAGCCCTTATGCAAAAAAGCTTTAGCAGAAACCAGGACCCACAAAACTCATGCTTCAAACAGAATAAAATGGGAACTCTTCAGCATGGTTCTGCAACTCCATTATTTGAGCCAAGTGAGAGACTCAACATGGTCCAAAAGGTTGCCCCTTTGACCTCTCAGACACGGAACAAAAGATGACAGCTACAGTTCAATATGCTTTTCATATGTTAATCTTTTCAGTTAAAAGCATCTATAAGATAAAAAGAATGGCTTTTTTGTCACAAATAGAGTTAAAATAATAAACCTGTAGAATATCCATCTCTTGATCTCTGGGTCTCTGGCATGTTACTTTGAGCAAGGCAGTTATCTGCTTCTCATTCAATCTCTTTGTGTATTTTTGACCATCAACAATCTTACAAGCCTGTACCAAAACGAGTATAAGTAATAAAGGGAGTAGATGTTTTACGAAAGAGGTGGAAGATTTGATAAAACCTCCATTGGAAGATAATTTGCTTTCTGATTTCCAACTTGAAGACAGGGAAGGTGAGAATGTTGGATGGTAAATCCATACATCTCTTTGAAATATTCAACCACAGATTTCATATTCATTTGTTCGTCTACTGGGAAGCTGAAAAAAATAAAAAAAACAAAATTTTAAGATCTCTTGTGTAATGCAATGGTTGATTTTGCAAAAAAAAAAATGCAAATATTAACTTTACCTTTTAAAATATTTGTAATTATTTTAAAAAGCAAACAGCTGTATAATAAGATGAGGAGAAATTATTAGGTGTGGGAGTTGCAAATCCAGCCAACTAATTAGAAGCTTGAACACGGCTATGTGGAGGTTCCTAAATCTTTTTCACATAATTTCCATATATTTCTATACATACATAATAATTTCTCTGAGATGGGAGATAGATTGAAGCTATTGTGGGTTTGCATAAAATGCTCAAATTTAATCCATCATCTGCTCCAAAAAATTAAAGAAAAATTACACATATGCAACCCATAACTTGACTATTTATGAAATTAACACCTAAAGCAAAAAAATGAGCTACCGAGTTAGCCTATCTATGTGCCAGATGACCCATTTTCTAAGGATGGAACTCTTTATACTCCTCAAGAATTGGAGATTCTTTTACACCTGGAGCTAGTTGATACAAATTTTTAAGCAGTCAAATTTTTAATAATATAGAGGAAATTGCACCAATAATTAGTGACTTGTACGTATACATGCGATTAATTGCCACAATCACATTTTTACATTAAAATGACATTACAATCTTCAAAGGCAAAACTAAACAAATCTATATTTAACCAAAATTTCATGCAAACAGACATGAAAAATTAAATAGAGTGAAAGAAGAATATAATTGTACATTAACTCGCGTGTAGGTTGGGATGTCAATCCAGAAACTCGATATTTCCGACGGACGGTTCCTCTATGAGTTACTTCAACTTTCACACCTCTAAGCGCCTTCTTAATCTGTTCAATGTTAACATACCAAACATGAATATTATTTAATGATTGGTAATTAAGGCATGTTAAACAATGTCGACCCATAAGTAGGGCCATAAATATTTAAAAAGTTGACATCATTTCAAAACGCTAATACAAGTTGTTTATTGATTGCCAAACACTCATGTATCTCATCAAAAATTCTACACCTTTTCATGCATGGGTAACGGAACATACATGTAAAAATTAAAGTTTAGGTTTTACATGTGTCAATACATAAGAAATGAGTTGTGTGCATGTAAATCTTCCAAAATTTAATTTTGATTTCTAATAATTAATTGAATACATCTTAGAAAGTTAGTCTCCAAATTTAAAGGAGAAGTTCAAATCACATGAATATGATGAGTGAAGGCTTATTCTGAACAATTGCTTCCATCTTAAAAAATACACATGAAACCACTGCAATAAAGTAAAATTTTAAATTTTTTATGGTTTTCTTTGGCTGCTACATTTGGTAAATTTGCATGGTAAAAGTATAACAATCTTTCACGCTGAGTAATGAAAAACTATCCTAATCACGCCATAAAATGATGGGAATTTGCAAATCACATGATTTAAACTTATGATTATTCCATTAAATCAGGATACCTTAACTCGATCTGCATCCGATAAAGGCCTTGAGATAGCATCCTTACCCAATATCTGAGCAGCAAACTCGATCACCGGCAGCGGTTCAATAAAAGCGGTCGAGGACATGTCTAACAGCAAACACATCCAGAGTAAAAGAGCACAAATTTGAGCAAAGTGGAGATATTTGCAAAAGTGTAAAACACAGACATAAAAGATAGAACTCTTGGCAGAAAAATTCTCACCAATGTTGAGAGAAAGCCCCATCTGAGTCGGCCTAATGCTTTGATAAAACCCACCCCAAGACTGCAAACCATCACCCAGCCTCTGAGGCTTTTTTATTTCAGGAGAATAGAAGGATCTCCCCACAACAGTGTACCTGTAATTCCATTCATTTTATCAAAAAATAAGGACGAAAACAAATAAATTTGGAGAATAGAAAAAGAAAAAAGAAACACCTTTGATTCGATAGTTCCCTCAAGACAATATCTAGCACCTGAAGCGCCTCTTGAGGAGCATGAGTCTGCTTCCCTTCGAGAAACAATTTTAAATGGTCGAGATCAGCTCGAGCCACGAACTTGATTGCCACCTTATACTCCCTATCCCTTCAAAGATTAAATTTTTAAAGCAAAGACGACATAAATAAGATAGATCTTGAACAGAAATGGACAATGGAGAATCTCTTAAACTCATTTAAAAAAATAAATATATGCATATATTCCAAGCCCCACCTCGTGATTCCTGTCCCTTCATCCTCGACGCTGAGATTGATAACAAACTCCTTGGACCTAAAAGGTAAAACTCCCGCAGTGTATAGGCTCTTTCTGCCATCGTAGGCTGGAAGCCTCATCCCCATCCCCGTCTCCCTGTAAACCCTCACCAGCTCCGCCATTATCGCCCTATTCAGCTGCCTCGAACTCACCTCCGGTGTAATCGTCACCTGCATCCATAAATTGACTCATTTCCGCTCCATTTCCGATCAGAATTCGATATTGATCAGCAAAAACCGAAAATGTACTCACGTCGTACTGGTTCAGATCTTTATCCGGAAGCTGCGCGAGGAAATGGTTCGCCTTGACGACGCACTTCATGCCTACCTGACCGAAACCAGGCCGCCGGTGGAAAGTGATCCCTTTCGTCGACGCCGGAGGCTCAACCGTCTCCACGAGGATCACTTCCCCGACCGCCGGTTCGAATGGTTTCAACCCATCATCTACTTTAGCCAGCCTTCCCTTCCCCCTCCGCCGCACACCAACCTTCTTCTTCGCCACCACCGCCGAAGGATTCGTCGCCGGTTGATTGATAAGTTCGCCGGACTGCAGCGGCTTCTTAAAAAAAAGCCTCTCAACTCCATTAGCCTCCTTCATCTGCCCAATGGGCATTTTCGCCGGAAAGCAGTCACCTTTTCTTCTTCGAACGATAAAGAAGATATTTTTATCAAATGAAACAGGGTATAAATTAAAGCATGACGCAGCAGGAAACAGAGCGCATTGATATCAGCTTCCTCAGCAAACGTACGGATCTACGATACCCAGCCAATCGCATTGACTTGCTGCTGTGCATGATGAACTTCAGCACTCCAAAGTGTTAGAAAGCAAGAGAGAGAGAAAGAAGCTGGTAAAGGCTGCATTAAAGAAGAGAGGAGGAGAAGCGAGCATTATTACTGTTAGTTCATGCATATATTGTTGCTGGCCTTTCCTCTACATACAATACCGCATGGATAAGCAACCAAAAGCAATATTATCTTTAGCCCGAATTGAATCAAAGAAGAGATTTTGCATGCGAGCAGTCAATGTAGAGGAAGCGGGGGATTTATAGAAGGGAAGATGGGTTAAACGGACAGTTTCCACTTCGGGATAGGTGGCAGCAGGGATAATACCCCTGCTCTGTCGTCTAGCGATGGAGGAGAGAGAAATAAAGCAGTGGGGAGGCCCAAACGACGCTCTTTTCTAAAAGACGAGGGACAAAGCGGAGCATTCAGCAGCCGATGGCAGTAGCAGCGCACGCCAGTGGCCCCGCGAGAACGATGACCCAAGCCACACCGCCACATGCACTGTTTTAGCTCCATCGTTCTCTGTAGCCCTGTAGCCCTGCAGCAATGTAGCTGGTCAGAAGCCATTAATTTAAGCATTAAATCCTTCCTACTAATGCCTTGCCTCTTCTCCCGTCTCATTCCCATTATTCCATGCCTCAGAGATGTCAAAAGATAAAGGGCATAGATTTAATGCTTTTCCTCTAAAAATACAAGCATTTAACAAATTTTGGTTTTACAGCCACTCAAACTTCCTCTTCGTCTCAGGGAAGGCATTAAAACCAAATTAGTGTTTGTAGCAGGGGAGAATAAAAGGGAAATATGATGAGTGCCAGCAAGAAGTTGGGAGGGAGGGAGGATCTATGAAATCATACCCCTGTAGTTAACTGCTTGGCTACCGTGCCCGCAAGTTGCAGCTTCGCTATGAAAGTTTTTGGAATTTGATTGGATTTAATTCAAATCATAAAAAACAAAGTATACAAATTATCTTTTGAAACTTTAAAATTTTTTATGGGTTCCTAAAATTTAGAACTTTTACTCCATCATTAGTAAATTTTTATCATTTGTGGTCATTTTAAAAGTAATTTTTTAAATAATAAATATTTAAACTTTAATTAAGAGTCATCTAGAGCTCTAATTTCAACAAATTTATAGTCAAACTGACTGGCTCGATGAGACGGACATAATAATATCAAACTTTGTCCAATTCGAGTCAAATTAAACTCAAATCAAGTCAGTACAACTCTTAAAAGTTTTTCAGACATATTTAGGCTCTGTTTGGCGCAGCTGCAGCTTCTCAGCTTTTTGCAGCTTCTCAGCTTTTCAGCTATCAGCTTTTCAGCTACAGCTGCGCTGTTCCAGGAAGCTGTTGTGGGGAAGCTGCTGTGGGGAAACCGGTTGTCTGTTTGGTGCAGCTGTGTGAAAACAGCGGTGGGTCAACTGTTTATGAAAAAATGACCATTGTGCCCCTGTTTGCTAAAACTATTTAAAAGAATTTTTTAACAACCACATTTTTTAAACTTCAGAAGCTGAAATTCATTTCTAAACAGAGCAGAAAGTTCAGATACACCAATGACCTAATAGTGAGCCCCAAAAATGAGATCAACCCATGAGAAAAGTTTCATTTATTATAGAAGACAAAATAAATTAGAGTCCAAGATCAGAGAAATAAATTTCACGAACGGGTACAGAAGTAATTTTTCCCATCAAGTTGTGATGACATCCAATTTATTGAAATTGCGATGTTATCCTTTTTTATATGAAATTTATCCGACTTTGTGGTAGTGTACAGTGCCTACTTCTGATGAACCACCCTCTTCTCTTCCACAGTCACCTCAGTGGATACTATACGTAGACGGAACATCTGAAAAACTCAGGAGCTGGTGCAGGAATAATACTCATCTCCCCAAAGAAAGACATTTTGGAATACGAACTTCATTTGAAATTCCCAACCACCAATAATGTCGTTAAATATGAAGCACTTGTCGCCGGATTTAAGCTTGTCATCAACTGTGAAGTACGAAACATGATTATCTACACTGATTCTCAACTTGTTGCATCCCAAGTAGAAGGAGAATTTGACGCTCATAACTCACAACCGGTGCAATATCTCAGTCTGGTAAAAACACTTATCGCCTAAATTGAAACATGTCAGCTCATTCATATACTTCGAGAGCATAACACTCGAGCTAATGCCCTCTCCAAACTTGCAACTTCAACAAATGAAGATCTCTATAAAAGAAAGTATATTGAGGAGATACATTTTCCTAACATCCATGACCCATGGGAAATACTGTCTATAGATGACCCAAGAGATCCATCTTGGATGGATCCCATCATCTTCTTCCTCCGAGACAGAACACTGCCATATGATGCTACTACATCAATTCATATCCGACGCATGACTGCCAACTTCATCCTTATAGGGGATGAACTGTACAAGAAGGTGTTTGTAGGTACATATCTCAAGTGTCTTCCTCCATCTGAAGCTGATTATGCTCTACGAGAAGTTCATTCCGGAGTATATGGAGAGCATCTTGGTGGCAGGGCACTTGCTCTAAAAATAATGAGGCAAGGCTTCTACTGGCCCATGATCAAGCAAGATGCATTAGAGTTTGTGCAAAAATGCAATAATTGCCAATTACACTCCAATCTCACGCATGCACCGCCAGTAGAACTCACATCTTTTTTGAGTCCTTGGTCTTTTGCCCAATGGGGGGTAAATATGGGATCATTTTCGATTGCTATTGGACAACGAAAATTTATCATTATAGTTGTCGACTACTTCACCAAATGGGT
>NW_018164789.1:2189050-2196394 GCF_001263595.1 Phalaenopsis equestris | reverse complement strand
CGCGCTGGGTCTAGTAGTGTGTCCGTGTGAGGCCCCGCCGCAACGAGTCATCACGTCGCAACGCATCGCCGCGACGTAATACCGCAACGCCTCGCGTCGCTGCAATGCATCGCCGCAATGCTCCATCGCGACACTGCTCAGCAAGTCTTCACCGTAAGTCTTTCCCGCAACTAGTCGTGTCGCCATGACACCCCGCCTCAACGTGTCGCCACGATGCATGCCGCAACGCGTAGTCGCCGCAAAAATCCACAACGCTTCGCCGTGACACATCGCTCCACTGCAACACTTTGCTACGACGCACCGCCACGACGCCACACTCCATTGCAACCTGTCGTCGTGACGCCCCTCCGCGACGCTCCGACGCAACTTGTTGGTCACCCCGACGCAAAGTCACAACGCTTCGCCGCGACACATCGCTCCACCGCAACGCATCGCCACAACGCGTTGTGTCGCCGTGACGCCCAGCCGCAACGCGTTGCGCCGCACCATGACGCTCCCCCGCAACATGTTGCATCGCCGCAACGCTCTGTCAAGACACGCCGACACAACACACCGCAGCAACGCGCCGCCGCAATGCACCGTCACGACACAATGCAGCGATTTATCCCCTCTCATTTGGCGCTATTTATAGGCTGAAAAAGGAATGGGTCATTGAATCTCATTCATAAAATAAAATAAAATAATAATAATAATAATAATAATAATAATAATAATAAAATTCGGCTAAAGCGCCTCTTCACTAAGGGAGAAAAATATTCACATTCATGTTGGAATAAAGAAGATTTCTGGATATAGCAAAGACTAAAAGTTTATGGAAGAAGCTTCACTCTTATTTATCACATTTACTTTGCTTAATTCAAACTCAAAGACTCTACCCCTGTTTATACTAGTGACACCTCCTAAATTAATGGCTAGTATTGTGCCACCACAATTACAATCCAATGGTTACAAACAATTCAATACCTACCACACAATAATTTCACACCTACCACAGAAGAATTTCATACCTACCACATATTCTAAAATAAACTTCTAGAAATAAATTTCCCTTTCAATTTTTATCCATTGGAACGATATTATGGAATTGTACTTATATAATGCTAATAGAAAAATTTGTATAAAAGTATAGACGAATTTATGAGGACGAAATTTTTCAAATGTACTGAAACATTACTCTAGGTTGATTTTATTTAAACTTGACCTTCATGGAGATGGAATTTTGATGCAACTTGAAACCCTTCACCATGTGGTATGCATTACGTAAGAATTGTGTGGTATGCATGTAAATTCCCCCAAATATACAAGGCTTATTCTTATACATTGCTCATTCAAATATACATTTTTTAATTATGAATATTTACATATCTAACACATAAATTCAGAGTAAACAGATAAATTTCATATAAAAAAGGATAACATCACAACTTGATGGGAAAAATTACTTGATGGGAGCCTTAGAAGATCAAGCGAATGCAAAATCTAGCAAGTTTACAATCGAATTGAGCGTCTTGACAAGAAAAATGTAATCAAACCATGATTGCTCAATTTTGGCATAGTTAAGGCACTAAAATATTCATCAAACGATGCATGATCAAAGAAAACTCTTTCGATCGTCCGATCAAAGTGGTTCATATTCTTGCATTAATTGCACTTATAACGCTATAGAAGAGTCTCACTCCTCTCATAAGAGGGAGAGAGTTTGAAGCATGAAGAAGAACATGAAGAATTTAGAATGAGTTGAAGTCCAACATCACTCCAGCCACCATCGATCGCCGTCGACCGTCATTGACAACTGTCGACCGTCGTCGGACACTACATACCGGCCTCCACCGATCCACATCGGTTGCTGCACAGTTTTTACAACAATTTAATTTGCACGTTGGCGTTATAATTTTGAATATTTTGCAACTATTTCTCGTTTGTGGGACAAAGGGTCTCTGCAATCAACTTATAGTTGATTTTGACTACTATGTCAGGTCTTGTTATTTTTTTCTCTTTACAATTTTTTCCACGTAAGAACTTCTAGTGTCACTACTAGTTGTTTTCTTTTATTTGAGTCTGTGTTGAATTCTCGTGCAACACTGAAACGATCATCCATTACTTTGTCGTTGTGAACTTTTTAGCAAGCATCAGTTTACTCACCTAACGGAACTAGAGCATTCCCATGACAAAATACTTGTAAGAAGTGTTGTATAGCTATCAGGTGCAACACACGCAATAATAGAACATCTCGCTCCAACAACAGCAACAAAATGAAACTTACTTACCTTTAGTTCAGCGTTCAACAGGAAATACCTCATTCATTAGGTTCTCTCATGATGGTGAAACCAATCCTCTAACGAGACGAAGCACTAATCTTCTTGTCATTACAAGTTTCACACATTTATCTCATGCAACTCACCTGGCACCACCCCGCCTTATTGTCGCTTATGTTGATATCATTCGAGATGAGCTATGATGCCTAGTTCGGGAAGAGTTCCCTCTGGATAAAAGGAATCGCTTCCTTACTCTTCGCAAAATTCCAAGAATCCTCTTCTTTGGTTGATGTGGTTCTATGGCATCCTATCCCAACAGGTTTTAAACTCCAAAACATTGATGCTTATGAAGGGGGAATGACCCATACGAGCCCGTCAACCACTATCGAACCATCACGCACATTCAACTTGCTTTTAATACGCTTCTCTGTCAAATGTTCCAACGGAGAATCGTCAAAGTTATCGAATGTGAAGTATAACTCCAAATTATCTTATTTGAGTGAAATGATGGCTTATAAACTCCTAATTTTATTTTAGTAAAATTTTCATGTTGCTTTAAACTGTCATTTCAGTGAAATTTTATTATTTTCTCATAAATGATTTTTTTGTAGAAATTAGACAAGGTCCTCATCCATTCCCATGGAAGTTGAGCTCAGGAGATAAGACTCAATAAGAATCTACCATGTCTTTGGAAGTCGAGCCAAAGAGGCAAGATTCAACGGGAAGATATGGTACTTTTGAAAGTTAACCCAAATAAGTAAGTATCGATGAGAAGCTACTATGCCTCTAGAAGTCGAGCCCAAGAGGTAAGACTCGACAGAAGATACAATGCCTTTGAAAGTCAAGCCCAAGATGTACTCCTATTACTCAAGCCCAAGTGGCAAGACTCGATGAGAAGCTAGCATGTTACTAAAAGTTTAACCTAAGATGCAAGACTCGATGGGAAGATAAGGCACTCCTGGAAGTCAAACTCAAAAGGCAAGACTCAATGAGAAGCTACCATGCCCTTAGAAGACGAGCTCAAGAAGCAGGTCTCGATGGGAAGTTAGTAGTAGACAGGGTCCTCACTAGAAAGACTCCACGAGAGCAAGTGTTAGATAGGGTCTCCACTCAAAGACCTCAGAAGACTACAAGTCTCAAAATGCACAAGTACATCAAAAATCTCAGAATGCTACAAGCCTCAAAAAGCCCATATACATAAAAGACCTCAGAAGGCTAACTGCCTCAGAAGGTACCAGTTCATTTCAAGCTCCTATAAGGCATAAACCCGAGAGGGTACAACCTCGGAAGGCACGAGCCTGAAAAGAAACGTGATTCTTCATTTTACAACATGTGTACTAATTTTAATTGCAAAATTTCATACTATTGAGAAACCATAGCAACGTCAGAAGCAGCGTCAAAGCCGTACAAGGAAATACATTATCATCATCTACATATATCTCACTATTTGATTAAAAGGGATAAAAGGACAAATAAGAACTGGTATAAAGGCTACAAGAGATATCTCTGCTACAAAAGCATGAAAATCTCCCTCTCAAAGTGCAGTAGGAGAACGATAGCATTTCTTCATCTCAACCAAAATGCATAGCAGCAACAAGTAAGAAGATCCAGAGTCACCTACTAAGCAGAGACATAGATAACTTTCTTCATCTCACTAGCACGAAAGAAGATCTTTGCTCTCCTGCTACACTGGACAATGGCGACTTTCCCCTACTGCAATGTGAAAGAATATCTTGTTGTTCGAATGTTAAATGTAGGTTGTGGAAGACAATATCTTCGTCATAACGTGAAAGAAGATCATGTTGTTTATCAACTATACATGACGAAGACGACTTTCATATTGACCGCAACATGAAAGAAGATATTGTTGTTCGCTAGCTATGCGGGACAATAATGACTTTCCTTTTGGTCTCAACATGAAAGAATATCACATTGCTCGTCTGCTACGTATGATGGGGATGACTTTTCTCTTGGCTGCAACATGAAAGAAGATCTCATTGGTCGCTTTCTACGCAGGACGATGACAACTTTCCTCTTGGTTGTAACATGAAATAAGATTTCGTTGCTCGCCTGTTACGCAGGACAGAGACAACTTTCTTCTTGGCTGCAACACGAAAGAAGATGTCATTTTTCGCCTATTACGCAGGACGGTGACGACTTTCCTCTTGACTGCAAACCAAAAGAAAATTTTGCTGCTCGTCTGTTGCGCAAGAAGAAGACAACTTTCTTCTTCTGAAAAATCTCACTAACAGAAGGCCCCACTCTCTACTTTTCCTCTTTATTCTCCTTCTCCTTCTTCTCACTTGTGATTTTTTTTTCTCATTCATGACCTCTATTTATAGGCTTAATAGAAGTCATAACATTAAAGAAAATATTAAAAAAATAAATAAAAATTAAAATTTGCATTCATTATGTCTTTCTTGCTTCTAGCTTTTGGCCTTCCGGCTTCCTCATTTCAAATAAAAAAAAACATCAAATCTTTCTATATTTCAACCTTTTATCTTTCCAAATTCTCTTAAAAATAAAAGGAAAGCTCTTTAAAAAAAACTCATTAGAATTTGATATTTATAAACTTGTTCTTATGAAATTTATATGAATACAAATGTTTCAGATTCACATACAATTTATATGAATAAAATTGTGCTTTTCAAAATAGATTTTCAAAAAATTACTTTTAAAATAAAATTTTAGAATTTCTCATAAGACATCCAAAAGACTCTTTTAAGATTAAGATAAACCTTACTAAACCATGGCATATTAGTGTTGATACACCACCAACAAATTTTCATCATCCATCACGAATCTCGATGCATGACATAGATCTCGAGATAGCTTTTTGAGTAAGAAATGTTTATTTTTTTATTAAAAGTTATTAAGAACTCTAATTTAAACAAACTTATAATCAAAATGTCTTGCTCGACGAGAAGGACCCAACGGTACAAAAATCCGTCCAATCCAAGTTGACTCAAGCCCACGTCAAGCCACAAATTAACCATTTTTGGAAGCTTTTTGGACATAATTGAAAATCAAACGGATGTTGAATATGTCATGCTCATAGTCAAATCGAGCGTCTCAGCGAGATGAATCCAATAAGCCCAATATCGCTCAATTTCGACATCATTAAGACAATTAAATGTTCATCAAATGTTGTCCGATCAAAGGGTTCTCTTTGCATCATCCAACAACGAGTGTTTTGGATTTCTGTTTTATTTGCAATTTGGACTCTATAAATAGAACCACAAACCCCTCATAAAGAGGGACTTGGACCTAAGGACAAGTGCAAGTTCAGAGCCTACAAAAAAGAGAGTTGTCACCCTGCATCATGCACCGCAAATCCGACCAACTTCTCTCGCTGTTGCTGCCTTAGGTCACCTTTGTCACTATGCCTTCTGGTCTTCGTCACTGACGCTTCCGACCACCTTAGGTTGTCGCCGCATTCAATTTTATGGCCGCTGCTAGTGGCCCACGGGTCGCCGCAGCCGTTACCGTTTCCAATTGGTGTCCCATCATGTTGTTGCATTTTTTGGCAGCTCTCGCCACCTCGTCCAGTTGTTGAAGCTTACGGTCATCATCGCTACCTTGGGTCACTTTTGTCGCCGCCTCTATCGGTCACCTCCTTATCCAGTTGCTGCCACCGCCTTGGGCCTCCTTCACCACCTCCTCGAGCCACCACCTCTTCATACCACTGGCTCTAGCTAACTCCAACCGCCATCGTTGCCACTGGTCACCTCCTGCTGCCAGCTTCTCTGTCTAACTCCGTTGGAACAATACACCCCGATGATGGGGTAATAGCGCATCTCAAATATGATATGATGACTCCTCTTGAAGATTATGTAACAACACACCACATAGAAGGTGAATTTCTTCGTACTCCTAAAACTCCTTCATTGTAGCTCTTGACTTTGGCCCTCGCAGCCTACGAACGTCGTCACCTCACACCATTATGGCCTATGTGACCAACAATGGCCTATGTGATCCCCAACTTCTACAACTTCTGACTCATGCCCCCTCAACCTATGATTGTCATCGCAACTCACCACGACAACCTATGTGACCAATAATGGTCTTTATGGACCCTAGCTTGTGCAGCTCTCAACTTTGACCCCTGAGAACTACGGACGCCGTCGTAGCTCTTCACTGCGATCTAAGTGAACAATTATGACTTATGGTTTCAACTCCAAACCCTGTGGCCTACAGGCGTCATCACAGATAATCATTATGACCTACGTGACCAACTACGACTTATGTGGTTCATCGCTTGTGTAGCTCCCAACTCTGGCTCCCACGACCTACGAACATCATTACAACTCGCCATTACGGCCTACGTTCTCTAGCTCCCGTAGACTAAGAACGTTGGCACACTGCTACAGCTCATATGACCAACTACAACTAACGTGACTCAGCACTCATAAACTTCCTATTATTGTCTTAGTGACCAAACACCACTTCTGAAAAGACCATATGCAGCTCGAATGAACAACTACAATCATAGATTTCAACTACTGTCTATAAGACAAAGCTGGTGCTACAACCACTGTCTACAATGTTTACGGCAGACAATTGCCTCCATAACAACCGACTACGACCCTTGTAGCTTACTTTCATCGAAAACTACTTTCATTATAACTAGACTATAGCTATCATCGATGAATTATTGTTATAAACTTATAACGATCATCTTTGTAACTTTATATTTCCTAATTCAAGAGAATAGTAGACCTATGTACTCAAAATTCTATAGTGGATCATTTCATTCGGGCCCAACCCTATGATTTTTTCCTCTTTCTAGGGTTTTCACATAAAAACTTCAAGTGTCGCTACTAATTTGTTACTTCTATTCGAGTGTGTTTTAGATTTTCGCACAACGCTAAGACGATATTTCATCACCCTACCTACCAAGATTTTCTAGCACGTATCAACTGTGAAATGTTAAAATTTTTTTCTTCTATTAATTTAAATTTGATAATTATACTAATTTTTTTATTATCTAGTTGACATCAATTTAATCAACAGAATTAAAGTATCATTTAAATTTTACTAAATCAGAAAAAAAAAGCAATCCGTATTAACCTCACACATTTATCTCATG
>NW_018164789.1:2175144-2188995 GCF_001263595.1 Phalaenopsis equestris | reverse complement strand
TATAATTTATCTATATCTATATCTAATATATATTAAATTAAATTAAAAATATTAACCAGCATTTTTTTTGTTAAAAAAAGATTATCAAAGTTTAAATTTAATACAATCGAGCATCAATCCTAAATTTTGATAATAAATTCTAAGCTTCTTTAGGATGCACTGTCACAAAAAATTTCCTTTCGCTGGCTCTCTTTTGATGCTTTTGCAAAGCCTGAAAGAAGGCCTGAAAACTAGTAATTTATGCTCTGCAAAAGCTTCTTTTTGATGGAGACTGGATTAGGGTTTCGGGACATGGGATTAAAAGCTCAAATGAAACTCTTATTTTGACGAACACTGCCCCAAAAATTCTTTATTCTTCCCCTCCCACAGAATTATAAAACTTGCAAAGCAGCATATGATGCAAAAATGACTTTTTTAGGCTTAGTGGAACCGCCGTAACCATCACCTTTTTTATTCTCTTTAATGAGATTAAGATGTACTTAAGTGGTGATTAGTATTAATTAATTGAAAATCATCTGCTTAAGCGGAGTAGGTCCGCATGTGTATGATAAGATCATAATGGTGACTGACCTAGTGATATAAATTGGATGCATTATTGCTTTTATAATGGCTTAATTAGTGCTGATTTGTACTTAGGGTCTATCTCATAAAGATTCAAAGTGTGACGCTGACTCAAAGTTACAGTTTTTATTAATAATAATTCTAATGAATTAGTGGGATATAATGTGCTGATGGTGATTGAGCATTTTTAAGTGTCATTATTGCTTTCGTGAGACTTCAGTTATTGGTTGAGATGAGATCAAGACGTTTGTTTAATGATAATCAGGTGTTTGTGGACGACTTAATGGCTGGATCAGAAAATTCCAAGAAATTTTGTTGATTGAAAATTAATTTCGATTTAAAAATTATCGCTTTAATCATGGCTTAAATATTAATGATTTGTAAAAGATAAAATATCCTTTAGTTTTATGTGGAGCCTGAATTTGTAAATCAATTGTTTACTCCGAGCTTCAAATATTGCAGAACTAGCTTAAAAGTGAGTTTGTTTGGGGTATAGGAAAATAAATTTCGGACACAGTGCCTTGGCGCCATACCTTTAAGCTCCTCGTGCAAAGCCAGCAACTCCTTAGTGCGCCGAAGACAATGTTGTAGTACTCGGTCTAAGTTCATAACCTGAAAACATGATACTATGGTGCTCGGATGCAATGCCCCAACGCCCCTTTGGAGCTCATGACGCTAACATAACAACACAGTGACACATGTAACCAATTTGAGGCAGTTTTCACTTAGAGCTTCGGTTTTGCTTGTGAAAATGAGAGGAGATGAGTGTCCAGGAGTGCTCCAAAGTGTGAAGAGGCTCGAGCATTGTGTAATTAGTACTATTCTCCTCATTTTCTTCATAATATTTTTTTTTTTCTTAGTTTTTTTTAACGTTAAAAATGATATTTTTTGTGTTTTCTAATTTTGCGACCTTCTTTCAAAATCTTGTTTCTAATCTCTCAAATCTATTTCCGCTATTTACATCTCCCAACACATCATTGTGGACTTCATCTAACTATTGATAGAAGATTTATAGGTGCTTCCAAACTCTTAAAACCTTATAATAGAAATACTTATTCCCATCAAAAGTTGATGATTCCCATAAAAAGTGGCTTTGCTAGAGCAGGAGCTTTTTTTTCAGAAAAATATTGAGAGGCAAAGCTCAAGTATTACATGCAAAAATATTTTAATTAGATGATACAACAAAATCATAAAAAAAACAAGAAAAATTTTCAAATTATCAAAATAGTGTCAAATGAGTTAATAATCTTAAGATCTTGTGTATGGTGCATAGTATAAGTATCACAAATTCAAGCCATGTACCTTTCCATTGCACCAAAAAAGGGGGCATTTACATACATACCCCCCCATTCTTATGTATTTATATATCTGACACCCAAACTTTGCTTTTCTGCATTGATACAACCCAAAACTTTCATGTCACATCTAAAATACCACATTTTAACTTTTAAATATAATAAAATACATAAATAAGGTGGCATATATAAAAAAATTAATGTTTAAGTGCTAGTTATGTAAATACATGAGAACTTATTGTTATGTATGTAAATCATCCCAATATATATATATATATATATATATATATATTGGAAAGATAATGCAAAAAATGATAACATATCACACTTATGGGAGCTTCATTAAAGTATTTGATGTATGCCCACCATAGCATGCCTCTTTCTTTCTTTCTTTTTTTTAAAGTGAAGTCTTTTAACAGAAAAATATTCAGAGCTGTCGGGCAATTGCACTCACAAAGCCTGAAAAATGAACAAAGTGGAGGACTTCAAAGATTAAAAGCAAGAGATAGATTTGGCTACAGCTCATGCTTCGACAAACAAACTTAGTATACATCTGTCTCACTTTGACTGCCATATGCTCTTCTAGGGACTCGTAAGATGGATCGAAGGTAATGCTTTGAGAAATTATTTGTTTATTTGTAATTTTTCTTTGTTATCATCCGATGATGATGCAATATGTATTTAAAATGTTGGCGTGCATTAATATTCCATCACTAGAAAGATTTATTTAATGTATGTTTAGAATTTAAATCTGTCCTCATGCCCAAGGGATGGAGGGAAATAGAGAGAGAATGAAAAGAGAATAAGAGGAGGAATAGGAATAATAGGAGGGCAATGGGTATTCATGGGCAAGTAGATTCATTTTATTTTATAAAAAATAGATATTATATGTGGGGGGAGCCCCCAAAAAATCAATTTATATGAAATATTCATTTTATTTATAGATGATAGGAGCACCAAAAATAAAATCATATCTTTACTCTTACTTTCAAGAGATCAATATAGGTTATTTGAGACTTTTAACAAGCCCAATTCCACTGCTTGCTGGCCTTTCGTCAAGAGTTTTGTTCGGGACGACTTCTTTCCCTCCAGCCCACTCTGATTCTCCATGGCTCGAAGTCGCTAATTCTATTATTATAATCATACTTATATTTCCTTATCCAATATTTTATGTTTTGACAGTCCTGTGGGAGAACTTCCTGCCACAACTAGATGCATGCCAGCTGGCGCATGACCAACTCGTTGAGTTGCTGACCAGCGGGGTTGCTGATCGAAGAAAACCAGGTGGCCGGCTACGGAATGGTTGATCGGGTAATCGCCAACACATAAAGATTGAGTGGTCTGTTTCTAAATTTTTGCCATTGAGATGGCCGATTGGAGCAGTATGACCGAATCTAGCTGATTCCAGTGTCTTAATCAATCTCCTCTCCCTTATCTAATGCGTTCATCACGAAGGCTCATTAGACCCATCATAAGAGTGGTGGCCAGTGGCCACTACAATACCAAGAATCCCGTAGTTGATCAAAATGTTGTCAACCTACTCCTAATTCCCTCCCACCACAAGCTAAATGATCAATATAAGTAGTTTAATAGTCAAAATAAAAGCGCATTTACATATATATCAAAATATTCTTAAAATTCTATATATCTAATATATTAAAACTTTCATATTTATGCATACAAGATTTAAATTTTTATCATCACATGAAAAATATTATCATTACTAACTTATTAAAACTAAATACACATTTTCATTTTTAAATATTAAATTTTAGATGTTGGGTATGTAAACACATGTTATGTGGCATGTATGCACATTTTTCACAAATAAATACAGGAAATAACATTATAAATGTGCTGTCTGGCAAAGAAGAAATTAGAAAAGAAATAATATTACTAAAAGAGTATTAATGCCATTTAATAGTAGTATGAAACAAAAATTTAAATATTAGGGTGTACCTACTACTTTAAATTTACATATCAATTAAAACTCATTATTTTGAGTGATTACATTTGATATTAAAGCTTATAAGTATCACATGTATTATTATATACAGCCAATTATCAAGTTTAATTTAAAACTTGAAATTGAAATAGCAATTTTTTAATAGAGTATTTTTAAAAAATATTCTCAGCATACGCTTATTATGGTAATATGATAGAAATTTGGACACCGCATGCAAAGATTGATGTGGTGTCCGATCTCCACCATCAATCATCGCAAAAATATATTTTGATGGACTCACTTTTAATTTTTTTTAATTTGATCGTGGTAATCGACGGTAAAGATCAAATACCGCATGCAGTCCAATTCATATGAAATAATTTCTCCAGCAGAGAGAACTCCGCATGCATACCGAAGAAAAAAAAAAATACTGGACTATATACGAAATATTAATTTTATTGAAATTATAATTTATTTTTAGTGGCAACCCGTCTCACTTGGGGAACTTCAATCGGGTTATTTAAGCGCGAGTTCCGAGCGTTGATGTAACCAAAAATTGACTTAGACATTTATACCGTGCAGTTCTTATCTCATAAAAGTCCAAATTTATTATATATATATATATATATAGCATTGATTTCGTACATTTATATTTGAAAAGATGTATTTTATTTTTTTTAAAATAATGATGTGGTGCTAAAATACTAATAAATAAAAATATTTATGTGTTAGATATTATATAAGACTGTTGGGAGGTTAAATCAATAAGTATTCTCATTATGAAATTAAAGTTTGGAGGTTAAATACTAATAAATAAATCTTTGAGTGGTTCAATGTGATCGATTTGGATGGGATTTATCATGCAACCTTCTAATAGCCACAATCCAAATCTATTAATGATTGATGATGGCGGATCAATATTGACATCTAGAGTCACTTGTCGAGCCCTCCACAATATAAAACCTAAAGAGTTGATAGATAAAAAATCTAACAATTATATCACTTAGAATAATTTTAGGATGCATTTAATTTTAAGACCTCTTAAAAATGTTTATGAAATGTGCTAATTTAGGTATAAATATGTTCATTTGGATAACAAAATGCCGTTGAAGACTTATATGCTGAGGGCGTATGGAGTCGCAAAAATGTTAGAAAGCTTTGTATCCAAGTTATGGGCTATAAAGAAAATGATGGTGAGTTTTTTTCACAGATTGTTCTTTTAACAACTGCTTAAGCACAATTCAAAAAAAATTGTACAGTTGCATAGCTTGGAGAGATCATAATGGCTTCCATAAGTTACAATCCTGAAAGCTTTCCTAATGACTAATGTGCAACTTGGGCCAATTTATAATTATCTTTGGACGCGAACATTCAGTACAACCCATTTCAAGTGGTTCATGATCTGAAGACACTTTTGACCCCTTTGGATTCATCTTCCCCAAACTAAAATACAAGCTCATATGTTTTCTAAAATAATTTAGAAATTTTTAAATATATATTTTGCTTGGTTTGTTTAACACGTTCGTGCATTGTAGATAAAAAGACACTTGCCTTTCCCTTGTTCGACAAGTTCAACGTGCCTTGTTTTTCACAGGGGTAGTAGTAGTGGTAAAAGAGTGTGATTGTTCCTTTTGACATTTTATCAATAAAGCATTCCACATTTTGACAATAGTTATTACCACGCAACCCTTGCTTGGCTCGCCCTTTGGACGCTTCCATCTCCTTAATTTTGCTCCACCCTAAACTTGTGAGCAACTCCGGTGCACAAAGACGGATTCTAGAGAGGGGCCCATTCTATTTTCATTTTCTATCTTTCCTTTTTATTTTTTTTTCAATCTTTTAATTTATTTTTAATAAATTAAATTTGGATGATATCATTAGGGGTGTAGACGAGCCGGACACGAGCGAGCCCAAGCTCAGCTCGTGTTTTGCTCGTTTATATTCCAAGTTCAAAAAGTGTGTTCGTGTTCAGTTCGTTTGCTTAACGAGCCGAACACGAGCTATTCACGAACAAAGAGTTGTTTTGACAACCCTAAGCACGTAGCCAGAAGATGTTAAGAATTGGAGCAAGATTAAAAATTACTCTTTCTATTAAAGCATCATTTGAATCTAATTTATTAATTTTTATTATATTTTCTTAATTAATTCTTTTAATTGATTATAAATCTTGGTAGCATTGTAGTCAATTAAATTTTTAAAAAATATTACTTATTAATATATATATATATATAAATATAATTGATAAGTAATTCGAGCAAAAATGAGCCGAATATGAACTAACAAATTTTTGTTCGTATTATTTATGATAGCTGAACACGAGCTTCTTCGCGAACGAGGAGCGGTGTTAACAGCCCTAGATATCATCGCTTTTTATTGGATGATCACTCGTCTCTGAAAAATATATAAATAATTAAAATTAGAATTTTAGAATGAAGTTGGTTGGACGGTCATTCGAACGTGGTTAAAGAATTGCATATATTTCCTCTTGCGTGGGTTAAAGAATAGGCACGAAACGCACTTTTTCCCTCTCCACGAAACGCGCCTTCCTTTCTCTCTTTACCAAACGATTAATCTTATACGTCTGTGCAAGCAGAAAGAAGGGGAAAGGAATCGGAGAATGTTCGTAATCACGAAGGTGTTCGGTTCTGTGAGCCATGCTTAGATGGGGTAATGATCCTTTTTTCTCATCTTTTCCATCTTAAATTTCTTGTATGAAACTTTTTTTTATTTTTTTTATTTTTGTGAAGGCGTAATGATTCAGTACTTGTTTGACATTTGAGCGTTGTATTGATTTTATCTTTGCGATTATTTATCTGTATTAGGTTAGCGATTTTCAACAATTCAGGCGTTTCAACCGGGGAAAACAGTTGATTTGTTTTTATAGGAACAGATGGTCTGATTAACTTTTTGGGGCTGTTTTGATACGGTTAGAAATTGATTCAAGTGGGATTTATTAGATTTTATAATCTGAATTTGATAAATCTTAAGAGGTTAAATCTTGTTGTTTATTTGGCATGACAACTGCAATATTTGATTGAATTATAGCGTGTTTTGACAATTAGGTTGTGGAGTTAAAGATTTAATTGGTTAATGTACAAGGAGGACGCGACGGGGATAGATGAGATGGGAACGCGTGATTGGCGAAGCTGCTAGAAATCATGATTATGATGATGGGGGTGCATGAGTTATCCTGGTTGCGCAGATCAAGCGTTGCTATGAGCTTCAAGGACTTAGTGCGAGGGAGATTGTGAGCTGGTTGCAAGAGATCTGCATATGCAGAGGTTGATGGATGCTTGAGGACGAGATAGACAAAAGAAATAAATGAATGCGAGGACACCGGTGGTGTCACACCGCACACGGCATTACTCTGCCTTTTGAATCACATTAAGGTCCTGTTAGGAAGCATAAGTCAATGATTTAGCGTAAATCCAACCAAACTTAAAAAAATGAAAATTAAAATCAAATCTTCGCCAAATCGAAAATTTTCAGCATTCTATCTCTTTTAGGACGTAAATCTGGATTTAGTAAATCTGATTGTGAGCCGGATTTAAGAATTTATTTCTGTCGTAGCTCGTGAGTTCAACTCCGTCGCATTGACGATCAAATTTGATAAATCCTATTTATCGTAAATTCAGAGCACAACCAAACACCACCTAAATTTGTTTAAATCTTACCTAAAGAAAGGTGACAAAAATGAAATTCAAGTATCAGATGATTTAGTGGATGAATCATACATCTCCTTTTATTTATTTATTTATTTTTTTGGTCTTTGCACTTTTTGTGCCTCTTGATAAACTGTTCGATTCCCTTTAAAAATAATTAGGTGCACTTTGTATTTGTCTTTATTTTTATTATGATCAATCTAAAGCAAAATCTTTCTTTCTTTTTTCCTTGGGGAGGGGGCCCGTGAAAACAGATGGAAATCCACCTATGACAAATGTAGTGATAGTATGATGAGATTGCAATATATAGCTTGTAATCAACTCCAAAAAAAATCTATCTCGGGCATTAAAATTAAATTTGCAACACTTCTGATATTTTTAGAACTCAGGGACATGAAACTGACTGTCATTCAATATAATATTTAGAATAGCTCTCTTCATTGGCCAATCTTCACATACCTTCATAAACTCACTTAGAAATAATCTTTCATTGGCCCTATGTACCCAAAACCAAGCTGTTCAAGACAACCTGTTTGCGAATGCTAGGATAAGGCTCTATAACAACCCCTCTTGTGAATTACAGGAAGTGCTACAGAAGATCAATGGAAATGAGAGAATCTAAATTTCCATAAATTCATCAGGTAAGAGTGTTTGGGCTGATTTACATCTTGATGGAGAGGAAAGTTAACCGTTATAGGAATAGGGAGGAGGGGAAAGGAAAAAGGAAGAGAAGACAACACAATATATAAGTGGTTCGGCAATTGTATTATATTCGTTGTAGGATGGGGCAGAGAAGATCCTACCGATCAATGAAAGGAGACAATCATTTAATTCCAGCCTATCTCTCTTTTTTAGGTTACAACTAAGTGGAGTTTTAGAACTTGAATTCCTCTTTTTGTCTCACCCTACGTAAAGGCCCAAGGATGGAGTATTTATAGGCATTAAGCCAGATTGGTATGGTTCTGAGGTAGATACCAACCTGAAAGCCCTGAAAACTAGCTTTGGTGGTGACTAGTGCAGTGGTTGATTAGGTGTTTTGGGTTGAGCACTAGACAATTCCTAAGTAGTGGGCGGTTATGATTCTTAAGATTAATGAAGGCCTGTGATAAAATTGTTGCGATGCTCCAGGGAATCTTTGGGCATGATTGTTGCTCCATACATGGCATGACCTTATGGTATCTCATGAGTGGCTAGAATAGGCAATGTTGAGTAATGTTGGACCAAAACAAAAAGCTTGATCTTCTAGAATCTAAGGAATGAATTCTATTGTAATAATGAAATGTTTTTGGTGGTCTAACTGGTGCCTAATCATGCCAATCACTTTTTGATAATTTACCTTCTATGTGACTGATGATAAGATCTAAATGACACTTTCATGGGTTGATTGGGTGGTCTCTTATATGACCAACATAAGTAAAATATGTTAATATTCATCAAGACCTTGTTAATATGACCAATTTTTCTTGGACCACATTTTGAATCCGCCATTCAGGATGCTCAAACTGAGTAAATTAAATTTGGATGGATCTAATAAGGTACACAAATTACATTGTTACATATTCTAGACCCTGCTTTTGTTTGTGCACTGTATATTTTGTACACCATTTTAATTATGATCTTAGATGCTTCTCAATTTTACGAATACTTTATGCTTAGAACTTATGACATCTTCAAATAGGTATCTACACGAAAACTGTGTGATAAGTGTTTTAAGATAACAAAAGTTTGATAAAAATTTCCCATGATTTAGATATCAAAGCACATGTATGCTCGCACTTTGAGTGTAAGGGTGGGCATGACACTAATTTTTAGATCATGACAAGTTATTATCAAACTAATAGTTATTATGGTGCATTTTTTGAAGAGTATGTAAAAAGATCAAAGAAAGCTTTTTATTGATCAATATGATTATGTTGGAGCACCCATAACTCAGTTGTTATATAACTTAAATATATTTTAGTGATATTTATAATTTATTAAATATTATTAAAAGAGTATATATATATATATATATATATAGTCAAATAAAGAGATAAGAAAAATAAAGATTTAATTCAAGTAAAATGTATTAAAAATGCAAACTAAAAAGTGATTTTCTTATATGGGGATATCAACATAAGTGGGTGAAATCTTTTGATAAGCTTTTCAATGAAGATTTTGAATTATATATATATATATTATTGTCCCATCAGTAAAAAAAGAAGATGAGACTTCAAAGAAAATGGAGGGTGGAAATCAGTAGGACCTGATGACATCCTAATAGAAGTGCGAAAATATGTAGGAGATTTGAGGATTTCTTGGCTTACTAAACTTTTTAATATTAAAATTTAGCGAGAGACTAATTAGCATAAGTTAAGATGTGTACAAATATTTCTCAAAATCAATTTAGAGTTATGACGGACAATTCTACAAGGGAAGCTATGCATTTGTTAAGAGGTTTGATGGACAAGCATAGAGAGATTGAGGATCTACACATGATTTTTGTTGATTTAATAAAAAATTAATGATAAGATTCCAAAAGAAGTTTTTTGAAGAATTCTAGAAAAGAAAGGTGTTGATATGACTTCTATTCAAGTCATTAAAAATATATATATACTAGAGCTCTTACTCGTGTTCGAACAGAAGAAGGATTGACCAAGTATTTTTCTATTTAAGTTGGATTACATCAAGGATCAACTTTTGACTCATATCTTTTTGCTTTAGTTATGGATACTTTTACTGAACATTTACAGGAGGATGTACCTTGGTACATGCTTTTCGTTGATGTTATCTTTCTTGTGGATACGACTTTAGAAAGAGTTCAGGAAAAGCATAAATTATGGAGATTAAATTTAGAGTCTAAAGGCTTTCTTTTGATTAGATCTAAAGCTGAATACATGGAATATAATTTTAGTAGTAGCAGTAGATTTAATGGTTGAGTTGTAAAAATGAGTGATCAAATCATTAAAATGAGTGTATGCTTTAGATATCTTGGGTCTATTGTTCAAAGTGATGGTGATATAGATGGAGATGTTATTAGTAGAATTCAAATGTGATGATTGAAGTGGGAGAATGTTTCAGCTTTATTGTGTGATAGAAAAGTATTGCTTAAACTTAGGTTTTGTTTGAGATACCGATACTACATTCCGTTTCATAAAATGTCAAGCGAACGCCCACCGCTCGTTTGGTGGTTCAATGTCTCTAAAAGCGTTTTAGTGCAAATGACATTTATCTCCATTTCAGATCGCGATCGACGAGCTTCGTTCCGTCGTTTTGAGGAGTGTTCCTCTGTTTCCCACTGTTTAGAAATAATTTTTTATTAAAAAAGTTATATTTAGGAACGATGTGCAGTAAGTGCTCCAGCGGAACCCATGTAAATGGATTTGCCAAGCTTTGGTGCCTTCTGCCAACAACTTCTTGTGTCATTTGCTCGAGATATCATAGTAGCTTCAGGTATTCTGTCCTCAATTGGGAAAGTAAGGCCTTTTTTTTTAAAAAAAATGGTTGTTGCAATTCCCTTTATATAGCTTGTGGCTAGAAGAGTTGAAACCACGTTCTGTTAGCATCCATGGAGCCGCCAACGAACCTTGAAATCCACTCCTTCTCCCTCTCTTTCAGAAGAATCACCAAGCTCAAATATGGCTTCCGCTACTCTTCCCGCTAGCTTTGAGGAATGACCAACCGTTCGGCAAAGAAGTCGCCGACCACAACCACCACTGCTCATGATGTCGAGTTCTTCCGATCCAACTTAATTTATGAGATCAACAATAAAAATATCTGGTAGCCTCTTGAGAAGGACGGAGCAAGCTCGCAAATTTTTAGAGGTGATGGGTTATAATAGTAACGTCATAAATAATAACGTTAAAAAGTTGGATAAAAAATTTGTATTCAAATGCACAATTTAACTTGAGCACCGTAGCTTTATAACAACATCTCTTAAAATATTGTTTTTAGACAGACATTTCTAAATGGCAAATCTTTGTCAAACAAGGCTTTAAAGTAAAATGTTATAAGATAGTGGTGAAACTTGCAATGCTTTATGACGCAAAATGTTGGCCTATAAAAGGGAATTACAAGACTAAGTTAAGTTTATTAAGATGAGAATTTTTAGGTGTATTATTGGCTTTACACTTAGAAATAAAATGGGAAGCGAATATATCTATGAAAGGATTGGTGTTGCTCTAGTGATAGACAAGATTAGAGAGAGTCTTTTTAGATGGTTATGGCACATTAAACATCGACCAATTGATGATGTTGTTAGGGGAGTAGATGTTTTAGATTCAACTTATATTAAGAAAGTTAGAGGCGGACCTAAAAATACTTGGGCATGTTGTGTAAAAATGATATTAATTTATTAGAATTAAATGAAAATATGACACTCAGTAGACCCCACTTAGTAGGATAAAGTCTTATTGTTGTTTTTGCTGTAATGGAATAAGGAGAGAAATTAAACTCCCACAAAGATATGCTAAGATTGATTTGGTTTCTTACTCTAAATATGACTAAATGTATCGAGTGTAGTAAAGAACCTTCTAGTTATAAAACACAGTTAATGCACCTGATTCTTGTAAATGGATAATTGCTATGCATGAGGATTTGGAAATTGTTATATTGGTGCTTAAGGCTACTTTCATAATTTTATATTTATTATTGTGGGGTATAAGTAGGGCTAATATGTTTAGGGTTATAGGGATGCATGAGATTATGGTCTTGAGTCTTAGGTTTAGGATTTGGGAGAGATCGTCTACCTCTCAAATTATAGCGTTGGACAGATCTCCTACATCTCAAATTGTAGGTGCTCATCTTTATGTTTTCGGGTTGTGCTGTTTTGTTTTGATGAAATAAAATATTTGTTTACCCTAATTTCTGTGAAAAATCATCTTGGGTTGTATTAGAATCTCTACGCAAATATAGTACTTGGGCTTTAGTGAAATTGTTTCAAAGGAAGAAAATTTTTAATTGCAAATGTATGATTAAGATGACAAAATGTACGCCATGAGTTAAAGATACCAAATACATTTCTAGATTAGTTGGGATGTGATTCATTCAAATTTCTGGTGTAAACTTTACCAATGTATTCTCTTTACTGTTTAAGAACACCTCAATTCAAGCTTTACTTAGTATTGTAGCTAATCATAAACTTGAGCTTGAACAATTGTGCAAAAGTTACATTTTTGTATGGAGAGCTTGAGAAGTATATTTTTCTGCAAGAACCCGAGGAATTTCATGGTTACAAGAAAAAAGATTATGTTTGCTTGTTTAAGAAGACTATTTATGGTTTAAAATAATCTTCTTGGCAATGTTACGATAAGTATGACTCATTTTTTATCACCGATGAGTTTAAGAATAGGTATGATATTTAGGTCTACTTCAACAGGAATGGTGATGGTTACCTTATACGTTGTTTACTTTTTTTTTATACTTTATTGATAGATTGATAACTACTAAGAATAAAGGAGAAATCAACAAGTTAAACACTCAATTGAGTATTGAGTTTGAGATGAAAGATTTTAAAGCTGGAAAAAAAAGTTCTCGGCATGGAAATTTATAAAAATAGAAAGTTAAATCTCAAACTTTTATCAGTTTTATATCCCCAACTATATCATATGATTGAGTATAATTTTTTAATTTCATATTTTAGCACAATAGGATCTCTTATGTATATTATAACATGTTCCCGTCTAGATTTATCATTTATATTAAGTACAATCAACAAGTATAGGAGTAATCCATGTAAAGAGCATTAGAAAGTGGTGCATTGAATTTTCAAGTATTTGTGTGGAAACAAAGATATTGTTTGCAGCTTTGGGTAATCACAAATAAAATAATCAGTTATTTTGATTCAGACATTATTGAAAATCTTCATAGAAGGAGATCACTTATATGATATGTATTTACTGTTGGCTGTTGTTAATTAATTAGAAGACTACTTTATAAACTACAATGACATTGTCTAGAGCTGAAGCTTAGTACATGACAATCATTAGAGCTTCTAAAAAAGTCCTTTAGTTGAAAATTTTATTGGAAGAGCTAATTAGTGAAAACCCTACCTTGATGTTGTCGGTCAACTTTTTCGATTGATTAGATTTATTTGAAAAATATGATATATGAAAATAATTTTTGAGATTTAATTTAAATATAAAAGATATATAGTTTGGGTTTTGAAAGTAGTGTGTTTTAGTTTTTGAAAAATGAGACCAAATGGATCTCATTCGTCCAATAGTTTGCATAATCGTGCCTGATACCGCGAATACTACACCCTCCCAAAAGATAAATATAGACCTCGGCGATAGACCCAATCCAGCAAACTAAGAGATTTGTGACATCCATTTAGTCTGCGAACCTTTTATATATGACCGACAAGTTCCCCTATTTAATACAAAGATTAAATAAGGTTTATTTTATCTGG
>NW_018164789.1:2170852-2171162 GCF_001263595.1 Phalaenopsis equestris | reverse complement strand
GAAATATCATGCATGCGGAAAATTTAGGGATATGTTGTGGAAAATATGTGGGAAGAATAGGAATCATTGCACCGATCCTGAAATTTAAATTTGAATGAATCGGAAGCCTTAACATCCATATAGGGGGACTCACACCGATCATCGAGAATTTGAAATTTGAAGAAATCAGAATTTGAAGGAATCGGAAGCCTTAACATCTGTATAGAGGGACTCACACCGATCCAAGTGGTAGCGGGAAAATATATTTGTCACGTTAGGAAGAAAAACACTGGGACCACATCCAACCTAAGCAGTGACGGGAAAAAAATAT
>NW_018164789.1:2150838-2167696 GCF_001263595.1 Phalaenopsis equestris | reverse complement strand
GCGGGAAGCGGGAGCGAGCGGCTCGTCTGTCGCGCACGAGAGGGAGGAGGCGGGGAGTGCGAGCAGGAATCTTCGGCGCAGGGAGGAGGCGAGCTTCCTGATTGCAGCGACCGGAATAAAAAAAAATTGAGCGAAATGCCAACGGAAGAGAAGAGCTCCGGGCAGGCAGAGGAAGTCGACCCCGAAGGAAGGAGCCATCCCTTCCTTTTTAGAATTGGAGCGGGGCAATAGCCGTTACTCTGGAACGATTGGGCGGGGAAATAAAATCATTTCCAAATGCAGGGGCAGGAAATAAATGGAAATAATTAACTCTTGAATTAATCTTAATTAAGACAAAAATTAAATAATCCATTTGAATTTTGAAATTTGAATTTCAAATTTAGGTGAGCTGGTGCCTAGCCCGCGTTCGGCCCGAGTCCAGCCTGAATCAAACTCGAGTCGGACCTGAGTTAAGCCCGGGCCCGCACACCGCTAAAAAAAAAGGTGCATCGATATCCGTGCAGTTCGCGCGAGTGTGGAACCACAACAATATGGGTGTCCTTTCTAGCTAAAGTAGACGTTCTGAACGCGTCAGCGCGGTCCGTTTCGTCATCCGAGGTCGTTCGAGCGAGTTTGCCGACGGGCGAGTCGATTTATGCCAAAATTGTGTGTGATGCAGTGAGTGCATGAATTGCAGCGTTCGTGAGTAATCGAGTCACAAAGGGTTCACCTAAGGTTGTTTGATCCTATAGGAACTCATTTTCGGGCTCTCTACATGTTGGTCCTTAGCCCTTGCAACTAAAGGTTGAGTGCTTGGAACCACTCATGCGAGTTCTTCACAAAAATGAGTCAAGAAGTGGCTTGAAGTTCTACGGGAGGTAGGCTACATTGCTAGTCCGCTAGGATGGTCAATAAGAACTCCTAAAGCTAGATCCTAGGTTCTAAGAGTAGAAGACTAAGACCTCACTAAAAATGAGGTCAACAGATGTGTGATAGTATATTTGTTTTACTAAAAAGATCAAATGTTACGTGAGAAAAATAAACATATTGATATTATCATTTTATTCATGAAGTTATAGTCATGGTAATATTATTACAAGCAAAATTAGCATTCATGATATTATTATCAATATGATGACTAAAACCCTTTTAATTGGAAAGTTTGAGCATTGCCTAGATATGATTGATACTCATTGCTGATCCCTAGAGTTTTTAATGGAAAAGATTGAGGATGTTCTATCAAAGATTAAAGGTTTATTCCGCATTCTCTTGAAAATTGCAAATTCATGTCAAGGTAAAGATTATTAAACTATGTACTCAAACTCTATAGGCCACACTCACCTTAGTAGAAAATTATGAGTACACAAATTGAAGTCTTCTACCATTGGATTAATCTTATTATAGCCTTTAGATTGTTATTCGTATGCGTTTGCTTTATTGACCCTTTTGTAGAAGTCTATAAATGTCTGATTTCTTTGTACAACAAATATCCCATAGTTTTTCCTCATCTGTGGTTTTTCATGTAAGATCTCTAGGTTACTTTTTTTTGTTATTTTGTTTCTCTTTGTTCATTGCACCAATTTCATGACAATTTTACGTTCGATGTTTTGCGCTGAGTTAGATATTTTGTATGTAGTTGGAAGTGTAAGAATTCTCATTTAATTTATTAGTAGTTGTGCTCATGCTTGCAGATTTGCATGCTATGTCGAGATTATGATCAGGGAGTTCTAGGGTAATGGATTTTCTGGGTTGTGTTTAAATCTCCTCATTTTTTTTTTGGATATTGCTTGATGCTTCTTATTTATAATTTTGTAGTTCTAGCCACGGTTGGTTATTATATATAAAACTTGAAATTACAAGATAATCACTTAAATTTTAATTGGATCAAAATCAAGGCTGATGTGCTCCAACTCTGCAATAGCTCTCTTGAAAAAAAAATGATTTAACTCAAAATATATCATATATGCAGATATATATATGTTAACACGTGCAGAACTTATATATCAAGATTAATTTTAATTAATCGACTTAAATCAGGTTTAAACTCAATTCAAAATAGAACTTTGTTGGCGAAGTGTTTAGCTCTCTCTCTTTCTAGAACTTACCTCGTTATTACCTCTAGTTTTAGCATCGAGGTATCTGGGCTTTAATTTTAGTTTTCCTGTAAGTTTCCTCTTCAGACTGCTCGGTGTCACGGAATCTTGATTTTTGTATGTTTTGAACAAGCCGCTATGCTGTTATTAATTTTTTGTTTTTGTGATTTTCTTTGTATGGCATCAATAAATGCACAATTCTACAAAGAAGCATCAAGATTATCTTAAATTTAAAGGCATTAAAGGATGGCGTTCTATTCAGAAGAAGATGAGCAGAGTCATGGTTATCTTTTTAAGATAGTTCTGATTGGTGATTCTGCTGTTGGCAAGTCAAATTTGCTTGCAAGGTTTGCTCGGGATGAGTTCTACACAAACTCCAAGTCTACAATAGGCGTTGAGTTCCAAACTCAGAAAATGGAAATTGATGGGAAGGAGGTAAAAGCTCAGATTTGGGATACAGCAGGCCAGGAACGTTTCAAAGCGGTGACATCGGCATACTACCGTGGTGCTGTAGGAGCTCTAGTGGTTTACGACATAAGCAGGAGCCAGACTTTTGATAGCATCGGCAGATGGCTTAACGAACTGCACAGTAAGATTTGTTTTCATTTTTGTTAAGCCTAAGTTAAGTTCGTTTCTCTTTCTTTATAGATAGTTGATGCTATGCATGAGCTGATAGACTGTCATTCACGCTGCACGTGATTTTTTGGCCCTAACATAATCAATGATTTGCCTCTGGTCTCTAACGAGGCTTTTCAGTTAACATGGGGCCTATTTTTTACAAATGCGTGCAAATTTGGTCTCAATTGGAGCCCTAGATTAGATGTGGGCTATAATTGAGCCAAACCGAGACGTGTATACGAAATTTAGTTTGATCATACCATTCATGTTTGATTGAAATTTGAGCAGAGTTTTCACATATATGATAGGACTGGCCTTTTTGAATTTTTTTTTTCTATCATCATAGTTGGCTTGCCACATTAATAAATACTTTTTCAAATATAAGCAAACAATTTGGAATTAGTATTTGGCTACTTGGCTTGAACTATAAATGTAATAAATAAATCATGAGCAATTTTTTTTGCAATCTATAACATAAATAAATATTTGCAAGTTTGTTCACTGTAATAAGAAAATAATAAAATGATTGCATTAAATCAATATGCAGATTCCTAAGTAATGAATTAATTAATTTGAAAAAAAAGTAAAAAGTTGAAGAACAAAGAAATAATTACCTAGATAAAAAGTAATATGCAAATTCACTAATAATGTTATTAATAAAAGTGATCAGCATTTAACTTTTTTGCTTAAAAATATTAAAATTATCGCTAATGACTTCAAACTAAATCTTATTAGTAATAAATTTGTACCTCAATATTTTAAAAAATATTGAAGGATATAATTGCTTAAAAATAAGTTTATTTCATTAAGGACTTGGCTTATATAGTGCCTTACAACTTTATTACAAATAAATCCCTAGACTTCTATTTAAAAATAGAACCCAAAATTAGATACAGATCTCAACAATCTCCCTCAAGATGACAAAAGATATCCACTAAGCTCATCTTGTCACATAATTTAGACGAATCTAATAAGCTAGGTCCTTTGGTGAGGCGGTTTTACTCTCCCTGGCTACATGACTTAGCTTCAGTAGTACGGTATTCAACTTTTCCTTGATGAAGAACCTATCAAACTCCATGTGTTTGGTTCTATCATGTTGCACCGGGTTGCTGGTAATGTTGATTGCTAACTTTTTGGTCGCACGACTACTTCCTTTTTGCTCCTTAGTCCACCTTAGCGCTAACAATAAAGCTCTCAACCACATCATCTCAGAAACTCCTCAGGTCATGGCTTTATACTTGGCCTTTGTTGTTGAACTCACTTCTATTGATTGTTTCTTGCTTTTCTAAGGGACCAAGTTGCCCCCTACGAACATGCATTATTTTAATGTGAACCTCCTGTCATCAGTGCAACTTGCCCAATCATAGCCACAATAGCGTTCAATGTCTATATGCACATTATTCTTGAAGATCAACCCATTCTCTAGTGCACTCTTCAAATAGCTCAGAATCTAATACACTGCGTCCATATGATCATTCTTTGGATCATACATGTAGCAACTCACCATGCTCACTGCAAATGAGATGTCGGGACTAGTGTGGCTCAGATAGATTAGACGACTCACCAATCTATGGTACCTCTCACAATCAACGAACTCTCTTGCCTCCACGCCCTGCTTGGCCTTGTGATCAATTGAAGAGACCGCATGATTGCATCCCAACATGTCTCGTTTCGTGAGGAGGTCCAATACATACTTCCTTTAAGATAAGACCATTCCTCGTGGTCCACAGGCCACCTCAATCCCATGGAGGTATCTAAGTTGTAAGGTCTTTCACCTCAAATTTTTTGTGCAATATTATCTTTAATTGAGCAATCTATGTCACATCATCACCAGTGACAATCATGTCATCAACATACTCAACAAGCATAGTGGTGTTACCTTCATGTTGTCAAAAGTACACCGTGTGGTCGGCATTGATGTGTTGATATCCCATGTCCACCTTGCCTTTCAAAACTTATCAAACTATGTTCGAGGTGATTGTTTCAAGCCATAAATGACTTCTTGAGTTTGCACAGCATGCCCACTATCTGCCCGCGTTGAATTTTGGTTGTATCTCCACATGCATCTCCTCCAGTAATTCACCATGAAGAGACACATTCTTCACATTGAGTTGGTGTAATGTCTACCCACCATTCATTATCAGAGAAATCAATATCCTCACTGTACTCATCTTCGCTGCTATTGCAAAGGTTTCGTCATAGTCAATGTTATACGCCTGATTGAACCATTTCACAACCAATCGTGCTTTCTATCGCTCCACCTTCCCTTTCGGATTTTGTTTCCTTGTGGAAATTCACTTTCACCCAACTACTCTTTTCCCCGCTGATAGTGACACTATATTCCATGTTCGATTTTTAGCGAGAGCTCCAAGCTCTTCACACATGGTTGCTTTCCATGTGGGATCCTCCTTAGGTACCTTAGACTTTTCCTAAGTATAATGATGATGATGAAAATAGAGCACAGCGCTGCCCTTAAAACATGTCTATAACGGAAAATATAAGGTCCATGTATGCCATTTGATATTTTGTTCGCCTAGATTTTGACTGGATTGGTTTGGCAAATATTACAAGTTTTTTTGAGCGACTACAAGAGAAATTAAACGTCTATTTAATTTATCTTTTCTTTCTTCTGGAGTTTTGTTTATATTTATATTCTTTTGATACTCCGACAGTCTGACGCCTGCTAATAATCTTGGTAGCTTGAAAGATGAATGCTGCGTTTATTTTCAAACTCTGATTTTATCATAATTTTTTTAAATTTTTTAAAAAACTTCTTATAATAAAAGCTTTCAAAACTAAATGTATTAGAGTGTGATAAGTATAATTGTAAGAAGGATATTGTTTGAATTTTTCCAGGTGGAGAAATTTATAATGCTTATATAAACTTTAAAAAATTTGGATTCTTTATATCAGTTTCTTACAATCATCTCAGCTGAACGCTATGCAGTATAAGCATTTTATGTTTTTGTAACTTTGTTGCCTTTTATTTACGGAAGATTTACTTACATACCACTTAATTCCTATGTATTTACAGATATAACACCTAAACCTTAATTTTTACACATATGCCACCTTAACTATACATAAAAAGGTGCATCTCATTTTTTAAAAGTTAAAATAATGGAATTGTTGATGTGATAGAAAAGAATTGGGTGGTATAAATATAAGCAATAAGGTTTAGATGTTAGATATGTATATACATAAGAATGGTGTGCTATGTATGTAAATTTCCCTCTATTTATTTGTTCAGGGAATGCTAATTACCCTAGCTAATAACTACACAGCATACTCCGACATGAACGTTGTGACCATCCTTGTTGGTAACAAGACTGATCTCAAAGATGCGAGAGAGGTGAGCACCGACAAAGGCAAGGCTTTCGCCGAAGAGCACGGCCTCTTCTTCATGGAGACCTCTGCCCTCGACAACTCAAATGTCGTCGCCGCCTTCCAAACCGTTGTCAAGGAGATATACGACATACTAAGCCGAAAGATTTTCCACTCCCAAGAGATGAAGAAAGATGGGAGTTCGCTCGGAAGTGGGAGAGCAGTCATTCTAAGAGAAGAGGATGACAGGGAAACCTCAGGAGCTTCAGGTTCCAGGTGCTGTTCTTTTGGTTGATGGCAATTTTCATAACTTGTTGCATTCATCCATTGTTTCATTCTTTAATCTATTATTACAAGCATTTGTAAATGGATTGTATGCTATTTATCATAATAGGAAATATCAAGATGCCATTATGTTGAGTTTTTGTACAAAACATAAAAAGTTTATGTTTACATTACGTAATATGATCATGAATCATGATAGCAAATTTATTGAAATTTCCTTCTTTTTTTTTCTTTATTCTCTTTTTTATATGCACATTTTTTACTTATATTTTCTATAGAGAAAACAATGGTCATGATTTTTATTTAAAAAAAAAAAAAGTTTTTTGTTCAATGTTCTTAAATTTATATGTAAAACATGCAAATTGAGATGTTTTGTTAGTTGTTTTGCATGAAAATGATCTTCTTTGTTCAACAAGCAGTGCTGGATTATTTTGAAATTTCATGCAAAATTTGATTTAACAATTTGAGATATTATTCAAATCAGTGCATCTGTCTTAATTTAAGGCCGCAAAATCAACATTGATAGCATGTTAAAGGAGAAAAATATAGAAACAATGTTTGTCTATAAGAAGTTTCTTCACACCACATGTGGGGTGGTTCTATTTTCTTATAAACTTATTGACTTTCATGTAGTGATGAATCCAAGACGATTTGAGGGGGTTCTTTAAATTTAAAACTTAATTTCAACTTACTAATTCTAAGATTTGTATAGAATTCTAAATTAAGTCATATTATGAATGTATTAACAAATTTATCATACTTAACTGAAATAGATGAAGTGTTATGAGCGTATAAAAAAGTCAAATCTATTTTGAAATATTAGCCTTGACTAATTGTGTCGTATCTACTCGTTTAGAATTAACTATAAGTTTTTATGGAGCCTATGTATGTATGTATGTATATATATATATATATATGAATCAATTAGAAACAACTCAACTCTTGTTATTTGAGCTTACAAGCTTCTCTAATAACTCTTATTTTCTTTATTGAGTAAGGTGCCAAAATAGTCTTTTATCATTTACATGGGGTCGTTTTAGTCTCTGGCTTACATAAGTGCCAAAATAGTCATCATACTATTTAAATTGGAGTTGAAATAGTCCATATGAAAGACTATTAGAGCTCAATTTTAAAATAGTTTAGGACTATTTTGACATTTCTATGAACTCTATGACTAAAATAACCTCATGTAAATAGTCTCATGCATGGTTCTGAATGAGAGAAATAAGTGAGGAATCTTCTTTTCGACTCTTACTATCCCACTATAGTTTCTATTACTTCGCAACTAGCTGCTTCAGCTTCAATCACGCGAATTTTTTATATTCTTTTTTTTTTCTCATTTAATAGAACGATCCCATCTTTTGCCAATTTCTTCATACACTCGACCCATCCAATCTGATTGGATGCGCTTCTCAGGAACTATATCGACACTTTACTCTTATGGATTCGTCCATAATTTGATAATAAATCAAACTCTTTTTATTTATGTATTTATTTAGAAATCTTTGTAGATATGCATTGATATCAACACATCAATGACCTATCCACGTACCCCTTAAATGTAAGGCACAGCTTTGCTCGCCTATGTGGGATTGCGGTGGTGTGAAAGCAACTGAGATATATATAACTCCATATGTTGTTATACATTAATGCTTATTTAGTGTAAACATCGCGTTATATTCTTAAATTAATGTCAAGTTTAAATTTCTGAAAATATAATTATTTAAGGGGCATTTACCTTACATAGCTCACAATTCTATTGTATTTACATATCTCACACCTAAGCTTTTGTATTTACACACATAGCACTCACATCTTTAGGAATCATTTACATACATACCACCCAATTCAAATGTATTTACATAGCTAGCACCTAAACTTCAACTCTTGCATCATGAAAATTTAAAACTACTAAATAATTTATAATTTTATCAAATTTGCATTAAAAGATATCAATTAATCTGAATAATCTAGAACTTAAAAGTCATTATCATGCGTACTTTGATGCAAGAAGAAACTTAAAATTTCTAAATTTGAATGTTGAAATTTGTAATTTTCCATTATTTTAATTGAATATTCAGTCCAATTTATTTATTTATTTATTTATTTTTGATTTCACTGTCTATATCAACACATTACAGTCTTTCTATTTCTAATTAAAATACTTCTCAAGGAAAGGTCCATTTGGTAAGGTGAGAAGTCTCATCGAAGATGCATGCAATGGCACGTGCTCCATTATTGATCTATAATTTAATTTAAATTTATGACAATCTTTTGTCATTTGTCTTTATATATATATATATATATATATACAAGTTTTAAGTATTAAATATGCAAATGCATAAGATAATGCCATGTATGTATATATTTAATGATATTAAGTCTATGAATTATATCTTGGACGATGACTTACAATGACTATGCTAAGAAAAAAAAAAACCAAAATATTTTGATATAATTTGCATCATATTATAAAAATTTAATTTTTTTTTAAATAAGTGGAATCCATGAATAATCTTGTATTACACTAATACCACAATAAGTTTAATTTAAGCAGAAATTTTCTCATTAAATACATCTCTCACCATTCACCATTATACTTACTCTCTAGATTCTAAAATTATCTCATGCTAGTTTGAAATGATAATGCAATGAAAATAATTGTTAAACGAGGTCCTAATTAATCTCAAGAATCTTCCATTAAAAAGAAAACAAAAGTTGCATTAAATGGACCTTTACATACCAAGACAAATTAATTATACCAAAGTTCATGTAAGAATCTAAGATTAAAATTTTGTTGACAAAGTTTCTAATACTTTCTAATATCAAGATTAAAATTATACTTGTATAAAGAACAAGTGCCAACACGAATCTTGAGTATATCTAACGATGCGGACGGGACAAGTCATATCAAAGGATGGTCTTCCGACAGAAGACATAGAGGTTCACTTGTCTAAAGGGATGTATTGAGTTTTGCCGACTGAACATATCAAGACCAGGGCTAACCAAAGCAATCGAACATCTGAATCTGAGTGATTCAACCAACTCAAGGGAGAAGTTAACCCTTTGAATCATACTATTCAACAACATACATCCAACATTCTCCCTGAACTTCATAAAAAATCACTATGATGAGTCTCAGGCATCCCTCAGGACCACTTCGTCTTAGGACGACTATCTATCAGACTATAGTAATTTACCTATGCTCGATAACCTAGTTCTGCTATGTCGAATGGAGCTTATTATTAAGGATTAAGGGTCAACAACAATAACTTCTGTAGGCAATAAAGGCTCGATTTGGGAGGTGTGAGTTGTGAGCCACGCAAACCGTTGTTTGTCATATAAGCCATAAAGACATACTGCAATGAGAGAGCTTTAAGAGTTCAATGAAAAGTCATTGTATCGTGAGTTCAACAATTGTAAGTATTTACTGCGAGATGCGACTTGACACCGTATTCTTGGTGCATTGTTGCACTGTCTTTAGAGTGCATTGTTGCACCATCTTTGGTGTGAGTCATTATACCATTTTAGGGTTGTGTTGTTCCGTAGAATACCTCATTACTATGCAAATTACACCAGAATTTTGTAGCGCATATTATGATTTCGCAAAGGTCTTTCGTTGCAATGAGTTGGGGCCGGCCGACGGTGGCCAAAGAACAGTGGTTGGCAGTTGCAGGAGTGAAAAACATTCGTCAAATTTTCGGTGTATAAACACACCGTACTTTGGGTCCTTTTTCCCCTAGTCCTTCTTTACGAGATATTTGATTTAAATATAAGATTGCCAAATTTGGAAACTATTCAACCTTTTAATTTGACATCAAAACTCTTCAAAATACATATTAGATCAACTTTGGAGTCATCGAGCCCTTCTCTTCGAACTGGTCAGTTCGACATTATGCTTGCTGAAATCAAAGTCCTGGATGATCTTTAATTGAAGTTTAAATATTTGTTGCTAAAAAAATTGTCTTGAGATCCATATTGATGGATAAAAATTTGTTGAGAGCATATTAAGCATAATTCTTAAATAATATTGTATTTTTACCCTAATATCACATTAAACTTATAAAAGATTTAAAACTTATGTGATCAAATTTTAATCCGAACATAATTTATCCACTTTGAATACATCTTTCACCGGTCATTATCATACTTACTTTCTTGATTCTAAACTCATCTCATGCCAATTTAAAATGACAAAGCTATGAAAAAAAAAAGGGTTAAATAAGGCTATAATTAATCTCAAGAACCTTCCATTAAAGAGAGATAAAAAAATTTCATTAAATGGTCCTTTATATACCAAGATAGATTATACCAATATTCATGTTTAAGATTAAGCTTAAAATTATATTAACAAACTTTCTACTACCTAACAATTTAGACTTTTCAAAGTTGAAGGTCTCAGCAGAGTTCTTAATAACAAATTTCCATTCATTTCCCAATTTATTACTCCTTCAAATATATTAAAATCAAAATAATGATGGGGACTTTGATTTAAAAATAAAGGTGAGAGTACAAAACCGTTTTAGTGTTAGAGTTTATAGAATTACGACTATTTTAAATTTGAGCTCTAATAGCTATTCCTGAGAACTATTTCAGTTTCAATTAAACGAATTTAAGAATTAATTTAACCGTGCTATAAACTTCAAGACTAAAACGGTCTCATTCAAATGATTGGAGAGCATATTAAAATTAAGAGCATCTTCATATATATCACCCCATTCCTAGTTTACATGCCTAAATGTTATATATATATATATTATATATATATATATATATATATGTATATATATATATATATAATTTCTGAAAAATAGAATTAAAATTTATTAATCATTCAATGGAATAATTGAGGGAAGCTTTTCCAAATTAATGGGACACGTGCCCAATATGCCCCCGTCGGCCGCCGCCCGATAATTTGGCCAAATTAAATATTTGACCTCCAGACCGTGAATTTCTAGAGAGAAAGAAAACGCTGTCACCCAGCAGACCGTTGAGTTTTTGCTTTCAAACGGATGGTATTTTAGAGAATAATTTAATTATTGAAGGATATTATGGCCAGAAACACCAAAATTTCCTCACAGGTGACACTGCTGGTGGGCCCCGATTACCGGAAAGCCCAAATACCCGTCCATATAAACGCAGAAAATACACGCTTCTAGAAACCGGGAAAGCCCATACACGTTTCAGTCTTTTCTTTCTTCTCTTTCACCAACCTTCCCCCTCTCCTTTATAAGCTCCCTGTTTCAAACCAAGAATCCATTAACAGGAACCAATTTCTCTCATCTGTAACAAGAGGCAGAGAAGCGGATAGAAGAAGAAGAGGAAGAAGGAGAAGGATACAGTAAGAGAGAGAGCTTCAATGGACGCCGCTGCGGTGGCTCGTTTGGGGAGCACGAGATCAGGAAACTCTTCCATTTGGAAAGCCGATGAAATCTTTTCAAGATCGGCGCACGAAGAAGATGACGAGGAAGCCCTAAAATGGGCTGCTCTCGAGAAGCTCCCTACCTACAACAGGTTGAGGAAAGGCTTACTCACCATGGCGGAAGGAGGGGGGAAGGAGATTGATATAGAAAACCTAGGATTTCAAGAGAGGAAGGAGTTGTTGGAGAGGCTGGTGAGAGTTGCGGAGGAGGATAATGAGAAGTTTCTGATGAAGCTTAGAGACAGAATGGATAGGTATGCAATTAATTACTATTTGCTGAATCAATTGCTCAGATTGCTTCATTTCTTTTTGTAATTAGTTAATTATTAAATTTCTTTTGTTTGTGCTCATTTTTAGGGTTGGGATTGAGCTTCCAACCATTGAGGTGCGGTATGAGCATCTCAGTATTGAAGCGGAGGCATATGTGGGTGATAGAGGATTGCCTACACTTTTTAATTCTTTCATCAATATTTTTGAGGTAATCATTAATTTCTTTTAGTTTGCGAATGCTTAATTAAGAGATTAGAAGATGAAATTTTAAATTACAGGGACATGGATACTGACGTTGATTTTTTTTTCTATGTTGCTTGATCAAGAGCATTGCAAATCGCCTACATATATTGCCAAACAAGAAGAAGCCTCTAACCATCCTTCATGATGTCAGCGGAGTCATCAAGCCCCGACGGTATATCCAACATTAATTTCAATTTATTGCGTTTCTTTGAGATATCTTTCTGTTAGTGTTTTATTATTATTATCATTATTATTAAACGTAATTATGTTGATATTTGGTCAATGATTTTTTAATCGAGTTTCCAGAAGTTCTGTTGTCCGCAATAATTTTCTATGACTGATTAATTTCTTGATCATGCTATATTGAAGACGTAACTACTTTGCCCGCTGTAACAGAACCAAATTCAAGGAGAGAGGCGTGGCCAAATAAAAAAGAAAGACTTACAAGAATACCACTCAATTTTTTTATATTTACATTTCTAACATCTAGACTTCAATTTTTACATACATACCACTATACCTATGCTTGAAAAGGTGTATTTCACTTTTTAATAGTTCAAATAATGGTATTTTTTATGTTATATGAAAGATTTTGGTGGTATAAGTTAAAAAAAATAAAATTTAGGTGTTAAGTACGTAAATACATAAGACTTGGGTGGTATGTATATAAATGCCCTAATAAAAAATTAAGATGTGTATTTTAAGTTTAAAACTTTCTTCTTCTTAAACTTTTAAAACTATTATAATATGTTTATTAAACTAGCTAGGGGTGTCAAAATGACTCCTTGTCCGCGAATAGGTAGTGTTCTGTTCGTTAAGAAACTCATGTTCTATTCATTTCTTAATTTAACGAGTCAAACACGAACAAAGATCTGTTCATTCGTGTTCGGCTAGTTTTGGTTCAAAATACTACTAATCAATTATCTATATATATGTATATATATAATATATTGATAATCAGTATTTTAAAAATATTTAATTGACTACCAGGCTACAAAGTTTTATAATCAATTAAAATTATTAATTAAAAAATAGACTAAAAATATATTAAATTATGTTTAAATGATGTTTTAATATTAACAATTATATTTAAATCTTGCCCAAACCCTTAGCATTCTTTAGTTGCGAGATTAGGGTTGTCAAAACAACTCTTTGTCCGCGAACAGCTCGTTTCGGCTCGCTAACCAAACGAGTCGAATACGACACATTTTTAATGTGTTCGAAATATAAACAAACTGAACATGAACAATGATATTTTTTAACGAGCCGAACAAGGCTCACTCTTGTTTGGCTCGTTTACACCCCTAAAACTAACAATGCAATTAATATCAAGGAGTTTAGTAAAAGTTCAAGGACAGGGCACCCCGCACTCCTATAATTCAATGTTGTGATAGTTACAAACAACAATTTTCTCCATAACAGTTTTGTAATTATTTTCTAGACAACAACTGCACCAAACAGACGTGTGCCAAAAAATTAGAAAATATCTTTGATTATACAAATTAATATCAAGCCTTCTCTTCTTATTTTTTTTTCTTCTGTGAATTGTAGGATGACGCTACTGTTAGGACCCCCTGCTTCTGGAAAAACTACTTTGTTGTTGGCTCTAGCTGGAAAGTTGGATTCTGATGTCAAGGTAACAATTAATCCTGAATAAATTAATCCTAATCAACATAATGTTCCCATATCTAATTTCTTTTCGGGTTGTAAAAACAAAATTACAGGTTTCAGGAAGAGTGACTTATAATGGTCATGGAATGAATGAGTTTGTGCCCCAAAGAACAGCAGCCTATATTGGTCAATATGATCTACATATAGGCGAAATGACGGTTCGAGAAACTTTATCGTTCTCTGCTAGGTGTCAAGGAGTTGGCACTCGTTATGGTAAGTATAAGTTTCATAATATTAAGGCGTCTTTTGGTGTAATAGCTGGATTCTCCTTTGAAAATTTATATTTAAGTGCTCTCATTATTGTGTACTTTTGATATGAGTTATCTCTGAGGAAGTTACAGAAAAATGTAAAATTATGAAGTTCAACCTGATATGGGTTGGGCTGGGTCAAAACAGACAATCTTGCAAAGTAGATCTTGGTTGTTATAAATGAGTCATCTATTTTTTCCTTATTGCAGACATGTTGGCAGAGCTAGCAAGAAGAGAGAAAGCTGCAAATATCAAGCCAGACCCTGACATTGATGTTTTCATGAAGGTGAGATTTTTAATCCGGTGTTTATGCAAACAAAAACTATGTCAAAACTTTTTCTATCATTAACCAAGCTATTTTCAATAATCTACAGGCAACCTCAATGGAGGGACAAAAGACCAACATTGTTACTGATTATGTTCTGAAGGTATATTAATGTTGCAACAATAATTGATTAAGTTAATTCTCTCTGTAATTCAATATTAATTTAATATTGTTGATTGAATGCAGATCTTAGGTTTGGATATCTGTGCCGATACAATGGTTGGAGATGATATGATGAGAGGTATTTCTGGAGGACAGCGGAAAAGAGTCACAACAGGTAAAAACAACAATAAGATGAAGTTCTCAGTTAATAATACTCATACCAACTTACTTCTCTGCTGATATGAATCACTCATTTGTAATTTGGATTGCAAATCTATGAAAATAGGTGAGATGATTGTTGGACCAGCAAAAGCCTTGTTCATGGATGAGATATCGACCGGCCTTGACAGCTCTACGACTTACCAGATTGTGAACTCACTCAAGCAATCTATCCATATACTTGATGGCACAGCTGTTATTTCTCTACTTCAACCAGCGCCCGAGACATTCGACCTCTTTGATGATATAATTCTAATATCTGATGGTCAAGTTGTGTATCATGGTCCCCGCGACCATGTGCTAGAGTTCTTCGAGTCACTCGGTTTTAAATGCCCAGAAAGAAAAGGAGTTGCTGATTTCTTACAAGAAGTGGGTTCTAAAACCACAAATTTGCTTATATGACCTTTTCCTATTTTGATACAATAGATAAAATTTGGGATATGACCTTGTAGGTAACATCAAAGAAAGATCAACAGCAGTACTGGCAACGCCATGAAGAGCCTTACAGATTTGTCCCCGTAAGGGAATTTGCTGAAGCATTTCAATCATTTCATGTTGGAGAGAAACTAATAGAGGAGCTTTCTATCCCATATGACAAGACCAAGGAGCACCCTGCAGCTCTAACAACTTCAAAATACGGTGTAAGCACTAAGGAGCTTTTAAAAGCTTGTTTTTCAAGAGAATATTTGCTTATGAAGAGGAATGCATTTGTATATGCTTTCAGAGGATTTCAGGTTAGTATACACTTAATCATTAACCATATATTATTGATTAATTGATAATTACTTAAAACAATTTTACTCTGTGCAGCTCATGATGATGGCAACTATAGCAATGACTCTCTTTCTAAGGACTAATATGCACAGAGACAATGTCTCTCCTGATGGAGGAATTTATATGGGCTCACTTTTCTTCTCGATTATCATGATCATGTTTAATGGTTTCTCTGAGCTTGCATTGACAATATTGAAGCTCCCTGTCTTCTTCAAGCAAAGAGATTACCTCTTTTATCCTGCATGGGCATATGCGATTCCGACATGGATACTAAAGATTCCTATAACTGTTATGGAAGTTGGTGGTTGGGTGTTTCTCACTTATTATGTCATAGGATATGATCCTAATGTTGGAAGGTGAAGACTTTAACTAGTTTTTTTGTTATTCCGTGCTACTAGTGTCCTATTAATTATTTGACAAAAAAAAAACATTTTTTGCAGGTTTTTTAAGCAATACTTTATACTATTGGCTGTCAATCAAATGGCCTCAGCTTTATTTCGTTTCATTGCTGCATTGGGGAGAAACTTAATTGTTGCCAATGTGTTCGGATCTTTTGCATTGTTGGTGATGATTATTTTGGGTGGATTCATTCTATCACATGGTACTTTCTGACAACTTTTGATCTAAACTTATGGTATTATTTGGCTGATAAAAGTAGAAAAAGGAATATTGTGGAGGAATGGATTCTTTTAAAAAAGCCTACTGCAGATATTATAGAATCTTTTCTTTATAAAAAAAGTCTAAGAAAATGCTTTCTTATCTCATTTTAAAATATTTCTTCACACTGCAAAAACTTTCAAAAAATAAATAAAATAATGGTCTAAAGTGGTTTGACGATTATCTAAAAAGTGAAGTTGTAAAAAGCCAGTCTCTCGATTTGATGTTACTCAATTGAGTAATATTTTTTTGTGGTTACAGATAACGTGAAGAAATGGTGGATATGGGGCTACTGGATCTCACCTCTTATGTATGCCCAGAATGCTATTTCAACAAACGAGTTCCTTGGCCACGCCTGGAGCCATGTAAGTAACATCTCTAGTTTTCTGAAATTTACCAAAATAAAGAACAACAGAACCATTATTTTTCTACTGCGCATAAAATTTCAATAACCAGTGGTTGGAGCATGATACAATATTGGGAAAGATGTTACTATAGACTATGTTAAATAGACTAATGAAAGCAATATATATCTATATTATCTATGTCTATATATATATATATAGAGACATAGATAATATATATATATATATATATAGAAAGGAAGATTTACGGTGGACAATGTAT
>NW_018164789.1:2133304-2150651 GCF_001263595.1 Phalaenopsis equestris | reverse complement strand
TATATAGAAAGGATAATATATATATATATATATAGACATAGATAATATATATATCTATGTCTATATATATACATCAAACTACTGGATCAGCCAAACTCTTCAAAAGAAAGGAAAAGTTCTTAATCATTCCAAATAAATGCTTATGCTATTAACTAATATTTAAGTAGACACTCACATATCAGCATCTATCAAGATTAGAATGTCTAACCAATTCTCCATGATCGGAATGTAGATTCAGCCGGGACAAAAAGAAAGCCTCGGAAGACTCGTATTGAAGTCGCGAGGAATCTTTGCAGAATCAAAATGGTACTGGATTGGTATTGGTGCATTGCTTGGATACATGTTTGTATTCAATTTTCTTTTCAGCGCTGCTCTTTCCATTCTCAGACGTGAGTGTTCTCCAACGAATTATCTATATGGACTTGTAACACACTTTTAAACCAATTTGAAGCCCATTTTTCTCTTTTTTACAGCATTTGGAAAATCTCAGCCAAGCCTATCTGAAGATACATTGAAGGAGAAACAAGCAAACATAACTGGGGAAAAAATTGAATCCACAGAGAAGAAGTCTGAAGGTCTCCTACAACCAAAAACATACATAACCCGACCACCATTTTCTGCTATTTAATTTTCTCTTCTTTTATCAACTACTAATGATATATTTCGCACAGGGAATGGAAACATTAGAGAGACCAACAATTCCGAAGAATCTCAACAAACCAAAAAAGGAATGGTTCTTCCTTTTACTCCACTTTCCATGACATTTGACAATATAAGATACTCTGTGGACATGCCAGAGGTAATCTAAATATGAAGACTAGTGTTGCATATATCTTGATGCAATGAATTTCTATTTTGTTTCAAAATATTGAGAAATACTTTTTTACAGGAAATGAAGGCCAAAGGGGTTCAAGAAGACCGGTTGGAGCTACTGAAATGTGTAAGTGGGTCTTTCAGACCGGGTGTGCTCACAGCACTAATGGGTGTCAGTGGGGCTGGTAAGACAACTTTGATGGACGTATTGGCTGGGAGAAAAACCGGAGGATACATAGAGGGAAGCATCATGATAAATGGTTATCCTAAGAAACAAGAAACATTTGCTCGAGTTTCAGGATATTGTGAGCAAAATGATATACACTCCCCTTATGTGACAGTTTATGAGTCTTTAGCATATTCTGCTTGGCTTCGATTGCCCGCTGAGGTTGGTTCTGCAAAAGGAAAGGTTGGTGACATGAAATTGAAATTGATTCTCTAGTTTCTCATGCTATACTTGCACAAAGTAACATATTATTTTTTACTATAGATGTTTATAGAAGAGATAATGGAGCTTGTGGAACTTACTCCTTTGAGGGGAGCATTAGTAGGATTACCAGGAGTAAATGGATTATCAACAGAGCAACGCAAGAGATTAACAATTGCTGTTGAGCTTGTTGCCAACCCTGCCATCATATTTATGGACGAGCCTACCTCTGGGCTTGATGCCAGAGCTGCTGCTATTGTCATGAGAACTGTGAGGAATACTGTAGACACAGGAAGAACTGTTGTTTGCACAATCCATCAACCTAGCATTGACATATTCGAAGCTTTTGATGAGGTGAGATGCCAATATTACCATGGTTATGATTCTATTATATGACATTGTTGTATGCTTTGCTTTAATATGCCATTCATGATGATTGCAGCTCTTCCTGATGAAACGGGGCGGAAAAGAGATCTATGTAGGGCCATTGGGTCACCATTCTAGTCAGCTTATTAGTTACTTTGAGGTAAGGCTATTAGAAGTAAAATGATTTCTCAATGGCTCTAAAACTTAATAGGAAAAAAATAATTTTGGGACTTCACTTTTTGTCAGGGAATTGAAGGAGTAAGCAAGATAAAGGATGGCTATAACCCAGCAACATGGATGTTAGAAGTGACAACAATAGCACAGGAGGAAATACTAGGGGTAGATTTCACTGAAGTCTACAAGAATTCTGACTTGTTTCAGTAAGTGGCCCGCCTTCCCTTTTGTTTATTTATTATTTTTTTTCCAACAGCTAATTTTGCTCCCCCTGAGGATATAACTAATGGGAGATTTCATTCTAATTTGCAGGAGAAATAAGGCTTTGATCAAGGAGCTGAGCATACCTCCACCCGGTTCAACTGATCTTTACTTCCCAACACAGTACTCACAGTCCTTTATTTCTCAGTGCATGGCCAGCCTTTGGAAACAGCATCTTTCATACTGGAGAAATCCACCATACACTGCAGTGAGGTTTTTCTTCACATTGGTCATCGCCTTGATATTTGGAACAATATTTTGGGATCTTGGTGGTAAAAAGTACGTACGCAAATCACTGCTTATAACTTTTTTTTTCTCTCAACGTTTTCAAATTTCATATCTTCATCTACCTATCTTTGAGAAAAATCCTATTTATAAAAATGTATATTTCATCCTTAACTTCTCCAATAATTTGAGATCCTAATTCTGCCACTAAATATGCTGATGAATGTTTTGCACAGGAGTAAGCAACAGGATTTGTTTAATGCAATGGGTTCAATGTATGCTTCAGTTTTGTTCCTTGGGATTTCAAATGCTTCTTCAGTTCAGCCTGTGGTTTCTGTTGAAAGAACAGTCTTTTACAGGGAAAGAGCACAGGAATGTACTCAGCTCTGCCTTACGCATTTGGACAGGTATTCTCTCTTCCACCATTTTCATATATAACATTACTCTTTTACACCAAAACTTTCTTTTTCTTCATCTCACCAATGGTTTCTAATGCATTTATAGGTTGGAATAGAAATTCCTTATGTCATGGTCCAAGCTATCATCTATGGGCTCATAGTTTATTCCATGATTGGCTTTGAATGGACCGCCGCCAAATTCTTTTGGTACTTGTTCTTCATGTTCTTCACATTCCTCTACTTCACCTACTATGGAATGATGGCAGTTGGCTTAACCCCCAATTATAACATCGCTTCCATAGTTTCTTCAGCATTTTATGGACTGTGGAACCTCTTCTCTGGCTTTATTATTCCCCGACCAGTAAGTTCTAATTCATTATCACACTAACGTCATATTATATCTGTAAGGCAGTAATTAAAATTTTTATTTATATCTTCTGCAGAGGATGCCTGTGTGGTGGAGATGGTATTCCTGGGCATGCCCTGTTGCTTGGACTCTATATGGATTGGTAGCTTCGCAATTTGGAGATCTGGATGATAAATTTGATAACAGTGAAGAAACTATTTCTCAGTTCATAAGAAGCTACTTTGGATTCAAGCATGATTTCTTGGGAGTGGTTGCAGTTATGGTTGTTGGGTTTGCAGCACTCTTTGCTTTCCTGTTTGGGTTCGCCATTAAAGCACTCAACTTTCAGAGAAGATAAAAGCCATGTTTTGCTTTAAATGATTGAAGAGATTTTATTTCTCACGTATTCCACGAGCAAAAATATCATGTGATCTTCGTGGTTTTTGGGGTGGTGCAGAGGCAATTGTTATAGTTTTGTATGTAATTATTCTTTTTCTAGTACATTTTTTGGTTTTCAATTGAATGTAAAATATGGATTTAAATAGTCTATAGTGCAATAGAAGTCTTTATTTCTTATATTTTCGTGTGCTGAGAATTTTACGGCGATATAAGATGGATGATTTGAAATTATTGTGTGGTGCAGTCGAATAATGATTTGTTAATTCTTCTCCATAAGCTAATTATGCGAGAGCAATCACGTCGATATTGGAAATTCCAATTTTTTGTGAATTTATTGTGTGGTGCAATCTGTTGATGTGTACTATTTCTAATTTCAATTTTTAAAAGTTAAAAGTATTTTGTGTAGTATAAATATAAAAGGTAAAATTTAAGTGTTAGATATTGAAATACATAATAGTTGGGTGGTATGTGTGTGTAAATGCACGTTTTAGATTCCACCATTGAACTTTGAAGTAACTTTTGGTTGGGTCGGCCCCATGATGCATAAAATTTTTATAACAATTTTACTAAACCTTTACGCCACTTAATTAATTATGCGTTAATACTTTTTAAGATAATTATAACTTTTTTATGTTACGAAAAAAAATTGCTCTGAAATTTATTTTTTCTCTACATCATTATTACAATCAGGAATATTCACATTGAGATATATAATTATTAAAATTCACTTATTTTCTGGAAGAGGATTATCATTTTTCTTTAAAAATTGAAAATAATTATAATTAAAATCTGTACAATTCTGAATATTTTCATCACGAAGCATCGGATTCCATCTGAACCTTATTTCTAAGGCCAGGTTGACAGCAACCGATGATATAACTATATATATAGAAAAATATATTCACATAACTAAATTGCACAACTGTCCTTAAATACAGTTTCAAACCCTTCTATATACATAGAAAAATATATTCACATAACTAAATTACACAACTGTCCTTGGTGCAGTTTTAAACCCTTATTATTAGCCGGCAACTCTTTCGTAAATTCGCAAGACAATACATCTTAAGCGTTACAATCTCTTTTGATTGAAACGAACGGTGGATGATGACATTAACCTTTCCTTATTGTTTCTAGTACGTGACATGATCTGAATCGTTCATCAGAATGAAAATTCTAGTACACGAATCCCAAGTAATCCTAGGAGAGAAACTATCAAAATACAAAAGAATCCGACCAAACAAATGACCGCTGACGCGGCTAAATATCAAGCCACAAATTCTTCGGTTCATTTTCACAGTACAATTCTCAGGTCGCCTTAAAAAAAAGTTAATTTTTTTTTTAATGTACTCTGGTGAGGTCGGCCCCTCGCACGACCGAGTGGATTTTCCTTGGCTGTTTCTTTTCCCTCTCGCACTCTCTTCTATGCTCTCATGCGTTACAAAAGATTGGATTTTGGGGTTTTTTAGCTGTCGGAGAAATTTGCGGAGACGAGGAGCAGTGAAGGTAGAATGGCGCCGGCGTTGGATATCAGCTGAATGATTTGAAGTGCCGGCGAGCATAAGGAGGAAGAAGGGGAAAGGAGAGAGATTTGGGCTTGTTTGTACTGGTGGGAATCATGTCTCATACGAACTGGGAAGCGGATAAAATGTGAGTTTTCGAAGATTATTTGCTTTTCAAAATGGTTTTTTTTTAATGGGGCCGTTAGATGGCGCTGATTGCTTTTGTTGCGGCTTAATGGCTCGGTTTCCATATCTGATCAAGGCTTTATCTGTTTTTTGGGTTTTTGTTGTTGTCTGTTGCTGTCGTCTTGGCTAAATGATTTAATGTTACTGTTATTTTTTTGTTTTTGCTTTTGGGATTTCAGCTAATGGGAGATTCTTGGATGTTTATTTTTTCTTGGGTTTTTAATCTTAATGAATGTTCTTTTTTTTTTTCATTTTTTTTTTGTATTTTGGTTCTGATTAGCTTCTGTACTGCAAAGGGCCTGGCAATCTGAAGTCCACCTTGCACTTGTGTTTGAATTTATCCTTTTAGCTGGTTTTTTTTTTCAATTTTTATAATTTTTTAGACTTAATCTGATTTCTATCTTTTTTTTTCCTTTTTTCTTGTAAACATTTTGAACAGGTTGGACGTGTATATATATGATTATTTAGTAAAGAGGAATTTGCAGGCCACTGCAAAAGCATTTCAAGCTGAAGGGAAGGTATCTTCGGATCCGGTTGGTAAGTACGGTTGAGAATTATGATTTATTTATTTGCATTTTAAGCAGTTTGAGCGTTGCATGTGCAGTTAATTTATATTATTTTTATTTCTGGAATGGGATGGGTTCAGCTATTGATGCTCCTGGCGGCTTTCTCTTTGAATGGTGGTCAGTCTTTTGGGATATTTTTATTGCAAGAACTAATGAGAAGCATTCTGATGTTGCTGCATCATATATTGAGGTATGTTCTTTCCTTTAAATTTTTTTTTTGAATATCTCCATTATTATTGCAGATCGTGGTTGATAGAATCTAATTGTATCTTTTAGCTGAATACTTTTTCACGATTTATTCTATGTTTTGTTTGTAGAAAACCGTCGAATCACACAACATTATGCTCTATTTTTAGTTTGATTGAACTTGCTGAAATATTTTGTGTAATTTCAGCAGGCAGTGTTGGAACTTTGGACAGCAACCAAATGAAATTTATGATTTGTTTGTCATCTTATATTGTTTTAGTGAATTTAGTATTCTCTTGTTAGGCATGGGCTGATAGAAAATGAGAAAATCAAGTTAAGCTTTGAAACAAAATATTGAAAGCTTATTAAAGCAATCTTGACGAAAGCATAAAGCTTCCACCATGGGAAAGCAGCGGGTTGAATTTAAACCCATCAAACTTACCTGCTTAAGAAAACGAATCACAATATATCTCTTAACCTAATAAGCATGAGAGAAGGGTCATGATAAAACGAGGCATTTTGCAATTGAATGTTGGATGCATTTTTCGTAGATTAATAGATTCATAGAACATGATGTGAATCTCCTCAGACTTAAACTTATAGCTAACCTTGAATATTTGAAAAGCTTCCTTAACAAAATTCGCGCATTCACAACTGCATTAGCTTAATAAATGTAATGATTAAGCTAGGATGCAATCAATTATTAAGCTCAAGAAGGCACTCTGGTTATACTATTTTTATTTCATACACCTAAAGAGTGAAGTTAGTTTTTTCTTTTGAAATTTCCATATAAGAAAAAATTTATAAGACAGTTAAGCTTTGCTTTACAGTTGTTCTTCTAAAAGCTATTTGAAAACTCATGTTTATAACCAACCAATTTTACTCTTGATGATGATTGGTCTCCCCGTTTAACTTACAAATCTAAGGGTTGAGTTGCATGTTGGTTTAGCAAGTACCCGGTGTTTGCTCTATGTATGAATCTTAGGCTTAATAAGTCCAAAAGACTGAGTTTCAATATCACTAATCTCAAGCTCAACAAATCTAGAAGGGCGAGCTTGAATATTAAATCTTGGGTCTGCATGCCCAAGGGATGAACTGTTAGGTCCCTTCTGCTCACAAGCTTAAGGGATGATTAGTTTCATGGATTCAACAAACTCTGTTGAGATGAGTCAATGTATAAATCTCACTTTTAAGATCTAAAAGATTGAATATGAATGTTAAATCCTGATTCAATAAGCTCAATAGCCAAATCAAGTAGTTCTTTTAACTCACAAGCTTAAGGGCTGAGATATTGTGTAATTCAAGTTACTTTGGCAGCCGAGAAGTTTGAGGATTTAGCTTGAGATGTTCGAGTCAACTCATCAATCACATGCTCAGCAAGCTGAAGAACTAATCTCGGACTTCATGTAACGACCAAAGTGCAAAAAAAGTTATTTTTTCACAAATGCAATTGCAGAGTTATTTTGTTGATTCAATAAACTATAGAATTTGAGTCAGCATACCCAATTCCAGACTTAGCTAGTTCTATAGTCAATAAGCTTGATGACTGAAATGGCGAAAAATTCTCTGGTTATAAATTTTATGGTTGAGCAGCTTTACTAATTAAGCAGGCTTCCGAAGTTGAGTCATCAGACGAATCTCTAGCTTAATTTGGCTAAAGATCAAGTTTGAATATAAAATTCTAGAACCAAACTATCCCCTTTGCTAGTTCTGTAGACCCAAGACACAATTTATGAAAGCTTTCAGTTCAAAAACCTAAGAACCAAGTTGCTATGTCAATTCAACAAGCTCCATTAGCTGAATTGGCTTATAGATTTGATGGTTTAACAAGTTGAATGATCAAATCACTCCTTCACCTATTCAACAACCTAAAGATTGAGCTTTCACTCTTAACTCACTAGCCTAAAGGTCGAGCTATCTGGCTGATTCAATAAGCTCTTATCGGTAAGTTGCCACAATATCTGATGATATAACAAGCTCGAAGGCCAACTCATCTCTATTTTACTAAGTTGCCCTAGTTGTCGAGTTAGCATATACATTTGAGGGGTCAAAGATTCCAAGGACCGAAGCATCGTTGGCCAATTAAATGAGCAATGGGCTAAATTTGTGAAATTTCTCTGCTCACGAACCTTAGGGTCGAGGTGCCTCGTTGATTCAATAAATTTTAAAATCCTTATCAGCATATAAATCTCATGTTCAAAAAACCTACAAAACTGGTTTAAAATTTAAATCCTATTTCAAAAAGTTTAAGAGTCTAACTACCTCGTTGACTCATCGGGCTTCAATTGTATAATTTACATATTAATTTCAAGCTCAAGAAGTCTAAATTCATGCGTGAATTAGAAGTTCTAGTTCAATAAGCCTAATAGACGAGCGACATCATTCTTATGTCATTAACATAATGATCATGTTGAAACTCTAGCACACCTTGAATTTTAGTTCAAAGTGTCAAATTATGAATTTTAGTGAATATAACCTTAATTTAGAGGTAAGATTATACTAGAGGGTGTGCAATTGATATACCATACTTTGTTACACACCACATTCATTGGGGGTAAAAAAAAAGAAAAAGAAAAAAAGCCCTTCCTATTGTTCACTCCCTTATCTCCAAGACCAAGCATGAATTCATCTTCTTATCACACACTGGAAAGCCCATTAAAACCCATATCATCTTTCTCCATCTCTCTCTTGTGCTCTCCATCCAAAGCGTCACAACTTTTTGCGCCACATACCCTTTTTGCTTTCCCGTATCTTTTAAGGATGTCACTTCCGAATCTGCTTTCAAATGCTAGACATCTCTTCCCTATGAGTTCCCTCTTGGTTATGCTCGCTCTGAATCACCCGTCTCTTTCAAGTATCTGTCAATGCTCATTGCTAATGGCTGCCTCGTTCTCAGCACATGATGGTTGATCTCGCTGGTTTTCAACTCTCCATGTCGTCATCCTCCATCAGATTTCACACTAGGTAACACCTCCGAGCACAAATGCATTTATAAAAAGTTTGAGGGGTTGTTAATCATTAATCTAATTAATTTTAAGGCTATTAATATTTTGGCTGGTTAGTTTGAAAGGCCATTTATCTCTGATCCAATTAGTGTGAAGTTAATGCCAAGAAATGATGAATTTGATTACTAAATTTAAAGATGTTTGAGGTACTAGTGATCCATACTTGACATTTGGTTGGCATGTCCTTGTCACTAGGAGTGCCAATGCATTTACTGCATAGACTCATCTCAAATGTGTGCCAATATATCAAGTCACTCAGTGTGCCAATGCATCTCACATGTTTACAAGTATCATATAATAATGCTCACACATTATAGTACGCTGATATTCAGAAGGATTATTAATAACCTTGGGCTAAATTTGAGTACAAATAGTGTTGGTCTTTTGATCAAATCTATAAGCCTAGTGCCCATGTTTGATCGTATTGATTCTCAATTCATTTTGGGGTTTTGGAGAATCACTTGATATTCATGTTGAAATGTGTTCATCATCATTAATTAAATTTGACCTCTTGGGCCACTTTTCTTATAGGCGCATATTGCGCAATTCATAATTCGGTTTGCCTTTCTTAAATGTGGAGGGTGTAAGACCCACACTTGGGTTTGTCCGAGCTATAAGTCCTACATGCGAGCATGCCAACTGCTTGGTTTGTAAGCCTCAATCTTTTTGGCAATTCAAATGGAGCTATAAGTCTCAAGTTTAAAATAAGTTTAATAAAATAAAAGTTAAGGATTTACATATGCTAGTGGGCCTTCTAATAAATGTGAACTCATCAAACCAATCTAATTAATCTGGCCACCTTATCTATAAGTTCAGGCAATACAACCCATTACTTAGTTTTTCTCATCCTTAGGGCTGTAAGTCCTACTTATAGGCATCCATTGGCAATAAGCTCTATCCTGAGTTAAACACGAGTGAGCTCTCATGCTAACATGCCCACCAACTAAAATCAAATTCACCTTCAAACCGTGCAAAGAAAAAACCTCACATGCTTATACATATTTTTTTGGTCAAGTTGAAACTTATGGGTAATGGATGAATGGTACTTTTGAACTACGAGCGAACATATATTGTGCCTTCGAACTATTTCATGAAATTTCTTTGATCAACTTTCTACAAGTGAATGAGTTTATACCAATCTTTAAAATACTTCTTTGAGACGCTTACATTTTCTTTCCAGTTTGCTTTGGATGCAATGGTGGAGGGAGCCTATGACTGTTAATCAGGTTCCCTGGACAATATAGTTCAAGAACTTTGATGTTGGTAGGCTAGGGTCATTAATATATTCGAAATGATGAAACTATGATATCTCGAGTAACTTTACCTCTACCCCTCGCCTCTTCTCTCTCCCTCTCTCTCTCCCTCTCCCTCTCAGTCTCTCTCAAAACTACTCTATTAATTCAAATCAATTTCACATTAAATCTAAATATAAAATTTAAACATAAGTAATCTCCTTAATCGAGCAGGTGCAGCATGTTTAACTATGAATCATAATACATAAACCAACAATTTTAAGAATATTTTGTAAGAACTAAACCGACAAGAGAGAACAATGATTCCAAAGTGATCTTCAATTTCAAGTTCTCATCTCCCCAATATCTTCATGCAGCATACTTTCACCTTCACTATTGATCTTTCAAGTGTCCATGGAAGGAGTAAAGGATGCAGGAGTGATTTGGAGGGGATTAGGAGAAAAGCGTTTGTTGGAGTGAAGAGCAGATGGTGGCTAAATGTTTCTTAGGAAAAACTCTATAGGGTCTCCAATCTACAAGAATTCTCTAGATAAGCATACATTATGATTAAAAGCAAAGTAGGAAAGATTAAAGGAGGGCGGATTGCCACTCTCTTATGAATTCTTCTTGTATTGGTTCTTTTTTTTTTTTGGTTTTTTATTTTCGCTTTTCTTTGGTTGGCTTTAACTATTGAACCCTTTTGGAATTTTGCTTGGCTCATTCGTCATTATTTATGTTCCTATTAAGAAATTGTATTCTTTGCTTTTCAAATGTATAAATAACGTCAATGGCACAAGTTTGAAATTCTTTGAAGATTGACTAATTTAATTCTCTCTTTATTTTTTTATTTAACCCCCTTCTTGTTTCGAGTTAGTCACCTTATTTCGCTATGCTTGCAAAGGCTAATTGTGTCTATGTATCTTGTTAGGCTCAGTTAATGAAAGCTCGAGAGCAACAACAACAACAACAACCTCAACAACCTCCACCAACACAACAACAACAACAACAACAACAACAACAACATCAACAACAAGTTCAGATGCAACAACTTCTATTACAGAGGCATGCTCATCAGCAGCAGCAACAACAACAGCAGCAACAACAACAACAACAACAAAGAAGGGATGGAGCACATCTCATGAATGGTTCAGCAAATGGGCTCGTTGGCTGTGATCCTTTAATGCGACAAAATACTCCCACAGCAAATGCACTAGCAACAAAGATGTATGAGGAGCGGTTGAAGTTCCCTCTTCATAGGGATTCTTTGGACGATGGTTCGATGAAGGTATATTGTGAATTTGATGTATTTTATATTTAATAGGGAGATGGTACTCATATTTCTTAACTTACGTACAAATCTGACAGCAAAGATTTGGAGAGAATGCTGGACAGCTTTTAGATGCCAACCAAGCTTCAATGCTAAAGTCACCTGTGACATCAGGACAAGCTTCAGGGTATCTTTTATCTTCATAACTAACAATTTCTCTTGCATTTATATTTATTTTCGTACTCTGCTTGCTTTCTGTATAATGTGAATTCATGACCTTTTTGGGAACAGTTTGTTTGCAGTTGTTGAAAGTGTATTAATGTTATTGCATATTGTTCCCATCTCTGCCAAAACTAAAAGAAGCTTCATCCAAGGTTCCTTCATTCATGTATGTGTAGGTTTATAGGTTAATTGTTACAACTTTCCTCTTAAGGATGAGACTATGCTGAGGAAAAGAGTTAAATGCGGCTTATAATCAAGCTTGATCATTTTATTAGGAATGTTAATCTATACATCCTTGGTTCTAAATATTGATGTGTATGAATTACTTCACCTTTCTTATTTACTCTTAGTTTTTTATTTTATATTTTGTTTTTTTATTTTTATTTACTCTTAGATGAATAAGATGAAAATTTTATATTTTTACCTTTACTTTTTCCTGGCATGCTTTTGTTTACTGTATTTATGAAAACAATCTGGCATGTTGGATCTTCTTTAAAATGGGGATACTATGCTTTATAATTTTTTTAAATTACTATTTTGCTTTGCCGCTTTCATAGGGTGAATGTTGGTTCTATTTGAATTTAATGAGTCAACAACCATATATAGATCTGCACTAATTTCTTTAGAGTGATGATTCATTTAATCGAGAGTTATTCACGAAAGGATCTGCAGCTAGAGGTTTGAGATTGGAAAAAGGTTGCTTCTCCAAGATTATGGGGCTGCCATATACTTTGTCACTTCCTTCACATTCCAAAAAAAGGAAAAAAAAAAACAAAGAAAATGACTTCTTCGTTTGTAATGAATTAATGCTGCTTCACTGTTTGAGCTGCCTTGTAATCAAACCAAGAATATTATTTTCAACTTGTAAGACTTTATTTGCATTAAAATCATGAATACTATTTATTAAATTTTGTCATCTTAAAAATTATTAAAGCTGCCCAAATCAATTAGGTTGGAGTGCTATAGCATAATCAATAATCCAATACATAAAAAAGTAGTATATCGAAGACGCATCATGAGTGTTTGTGATTATAGAATTTCTTGATATTTATTAGCAAGGCTTGGTATATGAACCCTGTGCAGGAACCGGCAAAATGGTAGCAACCATCTCTTAAATGTTCAAACTTCTCTCCACCGGAATATAAATGAAGCTAGTTCTGTTCTAATAAAGCTCAAATATAAACCTCTGTATCCTTTTTCAGTTTAATGCCAGTGGCTTTAGTTCGTATGCATCACTTTCCAGGGATCTTTCACTGTTATGGTCTAGCCTTGGGGATATTATTTAGAATATTTCATAAGTTATTGGAGTTGCTTTTTGCAGCATTGGTTTAAATTCTGCATCCCTTCTTGATATTTGATTATGGCCAATCAAACATTCATCAAACATTCTGTTTTACTGCGAGAATTACTTTTATGTATTTTAGTCAGTTCCTGCAAAATTTCCTGCACGAGCATCTTCTTTTTTTAATTATTTTTCTTTCTAGTTTTACGCCGTTGGATATGTGCTTACACTTCATTTTAGTTGAGGATTATAATTTTCACAATCAAATTGTATTGATATTATTATTTTCAATTTGGCAGGCCAATTCTACATGGATCAACTGGTACTATCTCTGGTGCCTTGCAGCAGGTTCAGGCTAGGAACCAGCAACAACCCGGAGGAATACAGGATATCAAGACTGAGATGAATACAGTATTGACTCCAAGAGCTTCTATTCCTGATGGATCATTAAATGGGGTGCCTGGTAACATTTTTGCTATATTTGTTCACTTTTAGAGTGGTATACACAAATATTTGCTTCACTTTATACTGCCAATTTGTATTTCTGATATGTATTTCGGGCCTTGGAAAATCTCATGTAGATGACTGTCGGCGATAAAAAGGGTGGGGTTGGTGGCGGAGTTGCCCGTAAGAAGCTGTCGGTCACCGGAATCGAAATCCCGTCGCCCGCTTCAGAAGGGCGCTTTAATTTACATATAGATTTAAGTTTAAAATCAAATATGAAAATCAAACTGACCCATATTTTTCATAGTTTAAATGAAAGAGCGTTATACCTCAAACCCTGTATTTATCCCGAGGGATAAACACAAAACTTTAGGATGAGACTCGATCAAATAAACTAAAAAATATATGACGTTCGTTTGGTCTGCGAAACCGTTTTATTTGCCGACAAATTCCCCTATTTAATATGAAAAATTAAATAGAATTTATTTTAAGCTGGGTTCAGAAAAACTTCCTATAAGGGCAAACCTCTATAGTTAATTACATCTTAAATAACCGAAATCACTTAAAAATACTCTCGATAAAAATCAAGAAAAATTATCTTCAAGGACTTCAAAAGGATGAGACTTTTCAATGAAATCGGACAAAGAGGTGTGAAAAGGGAATGACTCAAATTTAGAACATTTATTACAGAATCCAAAGGAAGAAGAACTAGGGGATGCCACAAATCCAGAGGAGATCCCCGGTGACTTTCCAGTCTATCATATAATTTGGCTTCAGTTTCGAGAAAAAATATTCAAGTGTTTCATCCTGCCAATTTTATTTATGTAGGGCTTACATTCGTGTGAAACGATCACTCAAATAGCCTGGAAGATGTGAGAATTTAGGTCGTGATGAATGACAATCTCAGAATCTTAAAATGAGTTAGGGCTTAGATCGTATAGCAGAGCTATTCAAATGCCTAACGAAAAAGTTTAGGATTTATGCTGTGCTAGGCGAACAACCTCGAAATCTTATGGATTGTTTTAATTCTATGAAAGGAATGATTTAGCTGGGGAAGACATGCTCTGTTGTTGAAGATGATCTCTGTTGTTGAAGATGATCGTGCTGCCCACCACGCTAGTTTCAAGCTCATTATCGTGACAAGTTTAAGTTTTGTAGGGTGTCAGGTTATAATGTCAAATTCAACGGCCCTATGGTTGTAGTTCTTCAAATATTTTATAAATAACATGTTGAAGTTGTACAGTGTATGACATGACGGTAGAGTTTGTAGTACATGACAAACAGTATAGTATGCAGTAAAGAAAACAGTACAACATGCGTTGTAAAGAAAAGTAAAAGGTACAGTAAGGAAGTGATTATAAGAGAATAACATGCTGTAAACATAAAACAAACTTGTATACCTGGGAGATCGGTTGTTCCTTAGGTGTAATTGATGCAACAGGTACAAACAACAAGACTTGATGAAGCATGCTGAAATACTTTATATAAACGAAAACAAAGAAACATCGTCCAGAAATCTCGAGAAAGATCGTCAAAAGACTCACAACAGGAGCAATGCGAGGAAATCGGCGAATCGACAAATCATAGAAAACACAGGAAAATCCAGAAAATAGACCACGAGTGCTTTGTCCGAAAAAAATTGATAATACATATGAAAAAGTCCGAAAAGAGGGGACCGCAAGCACTCGGGTCGGGGCTAGGCTCAACTATATATTAGTACTCGAGGGTCGTCGAAGGTTACTCGGTCACCCGGATGTATAAAACCCGCCACTCAACTAGAAGGGTGTCCTATCGAACTTAACTCAGGAGGGTACTCCTCAGCCTAAACAGGTGATCAACAGGTGGACAACCGATGTTTAAAATGCATTTAAAATTTATATTTTCAACATGCACATAGGCTTCAAACATGCAAAAAGTGGGTTGTATCAATTTTGTTTGTAGCGAAAAGTGTATTTTTATTTTAGAAAAAAGTGTATCTGTTCTTATCAAATTTATTTTTATCAATTTTGAAAAGTAGTTGTCTACGAGTCGATTGCGCTGTCGGGCAGAAGACTACCAACAACCTAAGAAGATTCAGGTCAATACGAAGTGATGAACAACAGCTAAGGCTCTCGGCCAAGGCAACCCACAAGTGAGACAACTACTAAGGCTCACGGCTTAGGGCAGGAAGGGACAACTGCTAAGGCCCATGACCAAAGGCAACCCAAGGAACAACAATTAAGGCTCACGGCTAAGGCAACCAAAAAGGAAAGGGGGAGCTATTAAGGATTAAGGCTCACGGTCTTACGACCGAGGCAACCAAAAGAACCACTAGTTGTTGCTATGCTCCCCCGACATACATAAGAGGTTAACTAAAATGATTATAATTTTTTGGATGACAAACTTGATTTATCAACAAAATATAAGCTAATTGAGTACAACAAGAAAGAGTCAAAAGACTCCAAATAACCCACAAACAAGCTCACAGGTAGGACCAAAGGGGGAGACTAACTCAATCACATCACAAACCCACGGCTAGGAACCAAGCAAATATAAAAATTGCAGCTTTATAAACTTCCAAACCAATACATCAAAACCAACTGACCGTTCTCGAATAAGGACAACACAGTACGCCAAAACAGGCTCTCGGGTAGGAGCTAAGGCCAACAAAAATCAAAACCCAAACCACTTCTCGGGTAGGGGCGGGACAAGGCAAAACCGTGCCCCCAACCGGAGTAAAACCGAACACCGAACCTTCCCATAGCTATGGGACAGGGACAGGAATAAACGCAACAACAAGCTCTCGGGTATGAGCTAAAACAAGCAAACCGAGTTCCCAAATCAAGTTAGAATAAATCCCTCAAAGTTAACAAGTAAAGCTCACATACCCAAGACAAGATTTCAATCTAGAACCCAGCCTCCAACCCTTCTAAGGTGAAAACCGAGCCCCTAAAGAGATCAAATCAAAGCTTTAAAGGCTAATCAAATGCAGTATATGATAGCAAATCCAAACCTAGCCATTTTTTAAGCAAACCGAAAACCAGCAGGGGCAAAAAGAATAAAGCCACATCCCAAATCAAACAAAAATAAGCCTCATAATCAGGCAAGAGTCAAGAGCTAGAGAAAGTAAGACCGAGCCCCAATGGAGGCCAGAAACCGAACCACTCAAGGCTAAAACAGGGCCCGGAAACTCAAGCTTTAACAGAAATTAAAGTTCCAGTTACTTCAAGGTGAATCCGACGCATTTAGAACCAAAAAGTAGTTCACATGCCATTTGAGAAGTGCTTATATCATGTTATATCCACAGTAATAGAAATATGTCATAATTTCATCTCAAGCAAGTAGAGAAAAGAGAAGTGCTTATATCATGTTATATTTCCACCATTTTAAGCAAGTAATCAAGTCCAATCCCTAGAACATGCTCATACTTCCATCTCTAGATGCTAGAGTAACATGCCTTTCAAAAATATAAGTGCAACACTAATCTAACATGCCACATTATCCATTGCACCAAGCTAACAGAGACTCAGCATAGAGCAAAATCGAAAACAGGGCAAGGCACAAAAGGGGAAAATGTACCTCCTTGAAGCAAAATAAAGTAACACGGCAACTTTAAAGGAACTCCCCAACTTCAATTCCTCCTCCAACAGCAAGAGGAAACCAATTCAAGCACCAGAAAATTAAAGAAGTGAGAAAAGAAAATGACAAAGTTTCCTCCCTTAGAGATTTTTGGCCTTACCCCTAGGGCTACAAAAACCAAGCTCTAATAAAGGAGAAGAAGAATGATTAAGAAGATACGACAGAGGGATCGAGAGAGGCAGAGGATTAGATCATTGCAGAGGATACGATCCGCGGCAGAGAAGATCGAACTCAGAACGTAGAAGAAAAGGGAAGAGGGATGGGGTCGCGCGTGCGAGAGGCAAACGCAGGAACGAAACCCCCCAACGACTAGGGGTGTAAACGAACCGAACACGAACGAACAAAGCTTGTGTTCGTGTTCGGTTCGTTTAAAATTTAGTTTGTTTGAAATAAGCTCGTGTTCGTTTCTTAACGAACGAGCCGAACAC
>NW_018164789.1:2111909-2132952 GCF_001263595.1 Phalaenopsis equestris | reverse complement strand
ATTATTTTATATTTCAAACAATAACGATTCGAACACGAACGAACGCATCATTGTTCGTGTTTGGTTCGTTTAACTAACCGAACGAAAAAAATTTGTTCGTGTTTGTCTCGTTTACTTATCGAACGAATCGAACACGAACTCATTGACGAACCGAACACGAACTGTTCGCAAACAACGAGCTTTTTTGACAGCCCTACCAACGACACGAAGGAGCTGGTCGGGCGACCGAACCAGCCATCCTAGGGCTAAGGCAGGCCCACGGGTTCGAGGGAATGAGGCGGGGGGGGAGGTGGATTTAGGTTAAGGATTTTAATATAAGATAATAATAATAATAATAATAATAATAATAATAATAATAATAATAATAATATATTATTTATTATTATAATTAACACTTAAATAGGTATTTTCCCCAAGGCGCGCCGTCGCAATGAAACGAACATCCCCCTAAGCAAAATTGATGTTCCGAACGCATCAGCGCAGTCCGTTTCGTCATCCGGAGTCGTCCAGGCAACCTCATCGTCGATCGGGTTAAAAACGCGTCGCGGTCCGTATCCTATTAAAATTTCAGCTTGTATTCGATTAAAGAGGACGGCGAAGAGCGCAACGGCTCCAAATCAACGAGTAAAGTCAATCCTAAGGCCGGCAGTCCTATAGGAATGCTTTCTGAGTTCCTTCGGAGTAGACTTATCTGCTAAGCAATAGTGGTCAAGACTACCACATGGAACGTCAAGTCGAGCGAAGAAAAGTTCAGAATTGCTAACAGGGAGAGTTCATTCACTAGTTTTCTAGGAGTAGTCGACAGAAAGGTCCTACGGCTAGATCCTAGACTACTAAGGAGGGGAAAACTATACCTCGATCGAAAGCGAGGTCAACAATGACCTATTTTTTATTTTTTATGTTTTGAAAACTAGTTGTTGATGACTTTTCTGATATGCATCTGATTTAGTTATTTGTCTGTTTACCTCTCTTTTTCTTGTCGTGTTCTTTCTATTTTGTTATTCTCAATGTCTCGATGTTTTCATCTTTATTTGGCTCTTTCTTTATGTAATTTTTTTAATGATATTATGCTTTACATATGTTTTATGTTTTTCACTCAGGTTCTAATCAGGGTGGAAACAATTTAACTCTTAAAGGATGGCCTCTCACTGTGAGTTTTCTCTACATATGCATAAGTTTCTTAGGTTACTAATGCGAGTGTCATCATGAATTAAGGAACAAAAATTCTTGGCAGTCATCTATGAATTATTTTTCGGGAAATTTATATTCATGCCACACAACTCGTATGTTTTGTATTTACATATCTTGCACCAAATGTTTTCTATTTACACTAGTAACACGTTGGTGTCATAAACCTATGCATGAAAAGGTATATTTCACTTTTAAAAAGTTAATAATTGTGGTATTTTTTATGTGATTTTAAAACTGAGTGCTATAAATGTCAATATAAAAGTTTGGGAGTTAGATATGTAAATACATAAGCATTGTGTGATATGCATTTAAATGCCCTATTTTTTAATTATATTTTTGATATGACCATATATTTTCAACTGCGTTGACATAGGATGAATAGCTAGTTGCTACCTTCAGTCAATTGGATATGATACGGGAAAGTAAATGCATCTAAGAATTTATGCAAACCTTTTCCCAAATTTACACTTTTATCTGAACTTCTTATGGGACCTTCATTCAAGTATATTTTTGGAGCTACTGATTTTGCATCAAATGCATCCACATAAAATTGAATTATTCATGTGATGGTTTCCAAATATAATATATTATCCTTGTTTTAATTTCTCACGTTAATCATGTAGTTGATCTTTATATTTAGTTTATAAAAAATATCATTTTTAAAATTTTTGTTCCATGGTAGCCTAATCAGATTTTGTTTTAACAGCAACATTTTATCAAAATAATTGACCATGCCCCTTCTATTAATCCAATTTAAAAATACCTTGGAATTATACCTCCCATCAAAAGCGAGAATATAATAACTTTATTATTTTGTACTTTTCCTGATCATATTTAAATCATTTTTGTTTACATTGCAAGTATTTATAGTTTTGTTAGTTGAGTTTAATATATTGTAGAATGTGTCAGTGTCTAGTTTTTGTAATGCATGTTCAGTGTGGAGTGGAAAAATCGTTTAACAGGTAAAACTTGCAAAACACAACTATTATTTTTAAACAATTAATTGCTACATTCAATGAATACCAAAATAAAATGATGAAAATCAATTCAAAGAATTACTTGATGACCTTAACCTGAAATCATGATTAGGGATTGTGATTTAAAAAGTTGTGCAAATGTTTTAAAGTTTGCACTATTATTGAAAATCATATTGAATCAAGTTTGGCTAAGCGTACTTGGTCATTCAAATCAATATCAAAATGTAAGAGCCCACTATGTCAAAGTTTACACTTTTATATAGTACACTCAATGACCCATTATTGTGTCTTGAGTTATTAGAATCATGAAAGAATTGCCATTGATGTGGATTGTACATTCTCTAGATTGAAATTTGCATTAGGCAAAAGACAATTGTTGAAACCATAACAACTCATCTAGATATAAAGAAATTTTTGTAGTGGATTCACGAGATTGTTCAAGAAAACCAATCCCTTCCTTCAAGCCTTATTGATATAGGGTTGTGAATTTAGCTCGAAGATCGTTAATCGCTTAAAATTTTATTCGAATTTTGGTTCCAATCAAGATTGGATTGAAATAAACAAGTCGGGCTACAAATCAAAATATTTGATTGAATTTTTTTCGAGCTGATTTTGAGCCGACCCTATCTCGGTTCAAAATCGGATCATTAATATTGAGCGTATAGATAAAAGAAGAGAAGAGGAAAGAAGAAAAAAATGAGAGAAAAAAATAATAATAAATAATATTATATAATTAAATTAATTAGTCACTTAATTAACTGTCTACCTCTTCCCGCCTGTTGAAGCTTTCTGGAATATGTAGTAACCGCTCCCGCTCTTGCACAGTTATAAGCATGAACAAAGCCCCTTGGACATTCATTCGCACTTACGCTCATTCACATTCTTTTGTGGCTTTTCTTCCTCTGTAGTTCCAAATCCTCTCGTTCTCCTTCTACGTTTGAAACTCTGTCTCGAAGTGGAAGACGCCTCTTCTCTAGGCCTATGTCCTTGTCTTCCTCTGTCGTAAGTTCCGTAGCTTTTCAATGCTTTTCTATTCATGCAAATCCTGCACTTTCTTGGTCGTTCTTGTTCCCTGTTCCCGTTGGAAATTCCTAACCAAGCCTTCCTTGTCGAGAACCTTTGTATCAACACCACTTCTTCTTCCTATCGCACTATCCACTATTCATGTGAAACAAAATTTTTGTCAATCCCTGTCTTCGCACACCGCCCGCTCTACACAGTGCTGATCTTGTCCGCACATGATCGCTATTTCTCCCTACTGCCAACCGCACGATCGCCTACCTTGCGTAATTGAGTCGTTCTGCCTTAGCCACAATACTCTCCACATACTGAAGCTGTCATCCTTCCCCCTATCGCGATCAATGTTTGGTCCTGCGATCGTCTTCAAGTCATGATTTCGAACACCTCCCTATACTACAATCCTCTCATCGTTTCTACCCTAATCGCATGAACCAAACGTCTCTAACGTAAGCCTTATCTCACACCCCGTCTCCTGTTCGCGAGATAGCAAAGCCGCAATCCCCCTAAGCCTTTGCGATTGATCGTCACCTGTTCAAGCGAAACAAATGTCGGAAGTCTCACCAACTTCGCCCTCACTGTTGCAATCGACACACACTGTCGCGATTACCCTCTGTTGCAATCAACACCCACTATCGCGATTCCCCTCAGGTCGGGCATTCTTCCTACTTGCCCCACAATTCTCTCGTTGAATTTCTCAAGCCGGTCGAGTACCCTTCTTGTGCAATCTCTTCCTATGTGATGCAGTGTCGTAGCTCCACTCAAACACCTTTAAAACCCCTTGAACCCTCTGCTTGTTAAATCAAAAGCCCCTTTACCCAGGTATTTGAGCCTAGCATGTTACCCGAGCACTTACCCTAGGCACTTTTAATGTTTATGTTACTTTATTTTAGTTATTTTATTATTATTGATGCGTTGTAATTAAAAAAAAAGGGGGGAAAAGAAAATATGTGATGTATTTTTATTTTACGGTCACCGCTACCGCCAACATCATTGAAAGGTTTATTTTTGGACAATGGGGCAATTTCAAAAATATCCACTCAAGGAAGCGAGTACCCGTTCGTGGGGAAACTAAGTACCTTTTGGGGAAATGCTAGTTTGCGAGCTAACCCTTTTGTACAGGTACATTGAAGGCCCGATCTATCTTTTAAGGTCGTGGGTTAAGTTTTTATTTTTTTGCTCCTCGGCCGCAGTGTCTCACGACACTAACCAACTCGTCTCTTAGGATAGTTTTAAAGGTTAACATCCTCTGGTGCCCCCAAACGAGTTTAATTCCAGAAGGTTGCCAGATTTTTGGGGGAATTTGGACTTGTGAATAAAAAAGAATTTTAGGACTTATAAAATAAAAATAAAATGTAATAATTTGAAATCTTAAAATATTTGAAAATTTGAGCTCTTAAAGTATACTCTTAGGACTTTAAAATATTTAAAGTTTTGAGTTTTTGACATTTAGGCTTGACATTGTTTCAAAATTTGGGCTTTTAAATGTTTAGGCTCTTAGGGTTTTAAAATTTTAACGTTTATGCTACTAAAAATAAGATTTCAAAGCTTATAATATTAAGATTTGGATTTTAAAATTTCAACTCATAAATTTAAAAATATTTTGAATTTGAGTTATTCAGATTTAAGCTTTTAGGGGCGAAGCATAATTCAAATATTAAGCTTTCTTAAAATTTGAAAATAACCGCCATCTGATTCGCAATACTCTTGCTAGCGAACAAAAGGCAGTAAAATGCTTAAAATGCAAACTTGTGTTTGACATAAAATTATAATATTGACACAAACTTTCACGATGTTTAAATAGTTTTATGACTTTGTCAAGTCTTAAGACAATTTTCGATTCAAATATAAATACCTCAATAAATGTGAAGGCCTTTCAAGATATACTCTTTGAAGTTATTTGATTTAATACATGTTATAAATCATGTAAAATGTCTTAAGAAATCAAATGCTACAACTAAAATAGCTCAAATACATATTTTCAAAAGCCAGCATGTGCTCCAACCAAACGTATTGAATGCTCAAATATTATGTTCGAGAATGCTGCGCAGGCTAATTGACCTGTCTTATCTATAGAAAAAGGTTGTAAGTCCCACCACATTAGTCTGATTTTCCTCGCAATGACTGAAGTTGATGAGTCTAGTAGTTTTAAAATAAATTCTTAAATCTTAAATAATAATTTACAAGTTTAGATCACTAAACTAGTCCAGTCTTCCTTTTTGTAAGGACAGGAGTCGATAGGATTTATACTTTGAAAAGCTTAAATTAACAAAATTAAATGTTCCCCCTTAAGATATAAAAGCTTTAAATTACTAAATCCCCCGATGATGGCCGTGTTGATTGAAACATTCAACCAGATGGGTTAATCTTTTAAATCAAGATTTTCAAAGTAATCAATCAAAATACTCAAGTTAAAAATAAATTACTTAAAAGATTTAAAGCAAACCTCATTCACTCTCTATAACAGTTTGTCGAGGGTGACAATTTCTAACTGACTTTAGTTCGCAAAGAGCTAATTTAATATTAAGTGTATCCCAATATTCACAATAAAAGTAATTGCACGTCAGTAAGGATGTGTCTTGAGACCTCTGTTTGCTGGTTTTGCAGCCAAATAACACCACAAAATAGTGGTTATGACTATAGCCCTCTGACTGGGTGGTTGCCGCTAAATGATCTTATTATATTATGTTCACGGCCGTAACACGTATGTTCCCTAACGACTTTCCACCCTTTTCATTGTGAATTATAAGGGTACAATTGATTAACGCAAAGTATTTTTTTAGTTAAGTTCTATAAGAATTTCTTGGATGACGCAACCCATGACTGCTGACAAATATTCTTCTATCAGGTTGGGTCGACTTCCTCCTCTCACTAAGTAGATTTGGGACCATAGCCGTCCGGGATGACGGAACCATGAGATCTAGATCAGGTTTCACCTTCATTCTGCCACTATCCACTTTAAGCTTTAAGTGGTGAATTCTACAATTTAACTCTTAGGTATGTTGTTATTATATGATGAATACTCAATTCTTAATGACTAACTTTAATTGAAAGAGCTCTTCCGTTATTGGGAGGGGTAACCAACTGTAGGGGCGAGCGCTTATAGGAAACCTTGAACCCATATAAAAAAGTTCTCGCTAAAAGAGGGCAAAATTTCTGGGTAGTGTCTTATCTATAATCCAATTAGCATTTTGAAATTTCTACCATCTAAAGCTCCGTCAAGATAAAATTATAAATGCAAAGTCTTCCGAGGAGTAGTCGTGAATTTTCAAAGCTCACAGATTTTTTATGACTCTATAGATTTCCAGAGGTCTTGGGTTTATTCAACGAATAGATTCGGAAAAGGCATTTTGTTGCACAATAATAGAAAGTGAGATTGATTCCAAAGATGAAGACAAAGAAAATTCATATGAGTCAACTCTACAAATGATCGAGATGTAGACGTCAAGCCTCCTTCAGAAGAAATGAAAGATGGTGGGCAAAAAAACTACTATGGATGGATTGAAGGAAATTAACTTGGATTGTTGTTTGTCTAGAATTTCCAAAAAATCCAAGAAATCCTTATAGATCTGGGATGGTTGTTTGTCTAGGAAGAAAAATTTAAGTCGACCTTAACTAACAGAAGATTTTATGTCATCCAATTGTACTCTTATAATTCACAACTCAGATGGTAGAAATTTGTTGGAGAACATACGGGCTATGATCGTGATCATAATATAATGGTGTCATCTGGCGGCAACCATCCGGTCAGAGGGCTCTGGTCGTAACCGTTATTTTGTGGTGTCATTTGGCGGCAGAGCCATACTAACAGAAGACTCAAGCCACATCTTTATTGACGTGCAATTACTTTAAATGTAAATATAGAAATACACTTAATATGACATTAGCTTTTTGCGAACTAAAGTCAATTAGAAATTTGTCACCCTTGACAAACTGTTGCTGAGAGTGGATGAAGTTTGTCTTAAATCTTTTAAGTGATTTGTTTTTAATTTGAGCATTTTGATTGATTACTTTGAAAATTTTGATTTAAAAGATTAATCACTCAATTTAAAAGTTTCAATTAACACGACCATCATTGGGGGATTGAACATTTAAAGCTTTTATATTTGAAGGGGAGACATTCAGTTTTGTTAATTTAAGTTTTTCAAAGTATAAATCCTCTCAATACCCGTCCTTACAAAGAAGGAGGATCAAACTAATTTTGTGATCTGGGCTTAATAAATTATTATTTTAGGATTTAGACATTTATTTTAAAACTACTAAACTTGTCAACTCCAGTCTCTCCTATAGAAAGACGGCTCGATTAGCCCGTTCATCATTCTCGAATCTTAATATTTGAGCCTTCAGTACGTTTGGTTGGAGCTCATGCAGGCTTTTGAAAATATGTGGATTTGAGCTACTTGGATGGTTGATTTGAAGCACCATACAAAAAAAGTATTTTTTCCCGGAAGGCATGTTCTAATGGAAGATAACTGCTTACCACTAACGTGAAAGCGGAGAAATAGTTAACTTCTAATTTCAACGAAAAAAATTTATGCACTTAATAGAAATAAACAATAAACATTGAAGATCACTAACAACATGCACGGAAGGCTATTTAATGTACAAAAAAGAAAATAGATTGTAGAACCTCTAAAAAGGCCAAACATAAGAAGAGAGAGAGAGAGAGAGAGAGAGAGAGAGAGAGAGTTGATTGGTATTTGATAGATTTGGCATCCTCAATATTGAAAAGGAGATCATATTGAAAAGGAGATCATTTCTTTTAATCAACAAGAAGGATGATTTATATATCTAAAGAAACGTTTATTTTTGTTCTAAATTTCTTTTAACGTGACTCAAAATAAATATTTTTCAGCTTTATCCAATTCCATATAAATAAAAGAAGCTAATAAGAATAAGAATATAGTACTTTCCCAAGGGCAATGAAGCCGAACTTAGATTCACTCAGAGAAATGTCATTTATCATAGACTTGCAAATAGTGACTTACTAATTACAATTTAGAATAGAAACTCAAAATTCAACTTCCAAATTTGAAATTCAAAATTTAAGTTTGAAACTTAAAATTTGTTTAATGTAAAATTTTGGTATTTTTTATGACTCACGAGGCCCTAAGTTTTGCATCAATGCCTCATATGATATTGACCAATAGTTATTAATTTGACTCTGGTTAAACTGTGCTTAATGAAGCATTCTCTAGCAGGTATTAGTTGCCTCGTGTTTTTTTTTTTTTTTTTGCCAACTTGTGTTAATTTCGTTGCTCAAATTCAGGGTCTTGATCAACTTCTATCTGGGATTTTTCAGCAGAAGTCATTAATGCCAACTTCCCAAACATTCAATCAGCTGCAATTATTGTGTCCACAGCAGCAGCAGATCTTACTTCAATCCCAAAATTTAACGCAACAATCAGCTGCAGATATGGAGGGAAGAAGACTGAGGATGTTGCTCGGTAACAGGAACATTGGGATCGGAAAGGATGGCATCATGAACTCAGTGAGTGATGGAATTCCAAATGTTGGAGCGGCAATGCCGGCTGGATGTCCCGTTCTGCCACGTGCAGATACTGACATGTTGATTAAGGTGCACTATCCATAGAAACTCAATTTGGTTCCACAAGATGATTTCCATTGTTATTGCTTTGGTTGAGTTATTTTAATATTTTGGAGGATTAGGCATTGAGTAATCAACGCTATCGGTGATTTTGCTTACCTTTTTTTTTTCTTTTTTTGGGTTTGGGAGGATCTCATTGATTAGCAGTCTAAAATTAAAAATTAATCAAGTTTTTAGCTGGTGTTAGACAACGAGAATATCTTAAGACTGAAGTTATATTTTTGAATTTGCAGTTCAGCAGTTCAAACATTTCCATTCAATTATTGCACAGTTTACCTCATTTTTGGGTGAGGTCTTTACTTCTCTCCTTAGAGCCTAGAGTCTAGCCTTAGGTTTTCTTTGTTTGACCCTCTTAGAGGACTAGTACCTGACCCACATCATTTAGAAAATTCGAGCCACTTTGTCACTCCTTCGAGTCTTGCATGGGCGGTCCTGAATCCTCGGCATTTCTTTGAGTTGATTAGGACCGACACATGGAACTCGAGTCAAGTTTCTACATTAATAGGAGCAACTCCTAGGGAATCTCTTGTGACCCGAACGCCTAATAACACTGTATTTTGTGCACGCATCGCACCACACACAACTTTGACTTGAATTGACTCGCCCGTCGACAAACTCGTTTGATGACCTCGGATGACGAAATGGACCACACAGATGCGTCCGGGAAGTCGAATTTAGCTAGGAAACTTTAGCTAGGAAGGACATCCATATTGCTATAGTTATACGTGTGAATAATTAACACGAATATCAACGCACATTTTTTTTAGCGAGGTGCGGGCCCGGGCTCAACCTATGTGGTTAAACATTTTGAATTTTAAATTTTTGAATTTCAAATATGACATTTAATCTCACTTTAATTGAGAGTTAGAATTTTCCAATTGAGCTTCCTGCGTGAATGGAAGTCCTTTAATTCCCCGCCAATTGATTCAGGTAACGACTCCCTCGAGACTTTAGCTATAGAATTCGTCCTCCCTGAGGCGTAAAAAAAGAGAAATCTCGCTCGCCTGCTTCGCCTCCCAGAGAGATCGAGCTCCCCATTCGACATCACGAGCTCCTCACGCCGAACAGTCGCTCGACATTGCGCTCATCTTCTGCGAATGGAAACGCTCGCCTCCTGCTCCTCTTTGTGGACCGCAACCCTCACCTCCGCCTCTTCTCTTCCTCTGCTCGACACCACTCGAAGCTCGCCTCCTTTCTCCCCTGCTCGGATTCATTCAATCATCCCCTACTCGACTCCCTCATCGCAGAAAACTTCTCGCTCGCCTTCTTCCTCTCCCGAGACTCCTCTGCTCGGTCCCGCGCCCCCGGCTCCTCTTCCGCAAGCAGAAACGTTCGCGCCTGCTAATCGAAGCCGCTGCTCCTCCCTGAACCAAAGGCCGCGCTCCCTCAATCGCATTCCTCCGCTCGCCCGCTCCTCGGCGACCCGACACTGCAAACCGAGCTACCCTCTCCGCTTCCTCTTTTCCCCACTCGACTGAAGCTGCTCAGCACGTCTGCTCGCCTCAGCCTCCCTGCATTGAAGCCCTCCGCCTCCTTTTTTTCATCACTCGTTCAGGAAGGTAACCCTGTAAACTCTAGCTGATTGTTTGATAGCTGGTTTTGGGAAGAATTTAATTCAAATCTCATGGTGATTCTTTTGCTATTGTTAAATCATTACCTTAAATCATAGATTTCCCAATTCAGAGAAAGGGTTTATGAGATTTGAGTTTTGTTCTTTTTTTTTTTTACTCATCCACTTTTACGAAAAAAAATTATTCACGCATGGACTTTCTCCTCCTGATAGATTTGCATTATGTCACAAAGTAAAAAAGGGTCAAGGTGTTACCTTGATTTATGTAGGAGTGATTCTGGAATAGAGTTGTTTGGTATGGGGAAGGGAAGAAAGGGCCATCCAAGATAAATAATTTATGAATGAATGATGTCTTAGAAGTAACTGCAGCTAGGTATAAATCTCCATTGAAAGTGACGCTAGCAAATATATGTATCTTGCTCACGGATTGATGATGATTCAATAGTTTGTCTTCAATTCAACCTGTTAAATCAGCGCACAACATACATACATTTCATTCACCTGGTTCTGCTGCTCTTTCTTCGTTTTCTTTTTTTTTCTCCCCATGTCAGCTTACATAAGGAATCTAGATTCTTAACAAGGCACCCTTTCCCGGATTCAGTAAAACAGGTCTACCTGATAGTTTGGGTGAAAACAGCTTACATTCTTTGGTTCCAAATAATGTTGTACTTTCCACTTCTATTGTGCTTCTATTGTGCTTGCTGAAGGAAATTGCAATATAACTTGCTCTCTGAATGAGGCTTCTACCGATCTTGTTGATGAAAGCTCATCTCAACCTGCTTTTTTTCTCGATCTGCACTAGCTGATAATGGTAGTCCAAACCATAATACTTTATTATTCTATGGTGTGAAGTTGTATTTTAAGCAGGATATCAGCTGCACCCCATCAGAATGGGTTAAGTTTGTTCAAAATGCTTCAGAAAACACGCAATTCGTATGCCAATAATTTTGGTTATGAGGTGAAATTTTCAGCTAATCAATCGAAGGAGGATGCTTTTGGAAGTGATTGGGAGGCCTTATAGCTTGCTGAAATTATTTTCAGTTATTTGAAATATATATGTTGGCTGTTTTGAGGTGATTTAGAACGCCTGTTTTGAGGTCGTTTGGAGGCTGTTTCATTGCAGTTTTCTTGGAGTCTTTTAATGCAACGTTTCGGGGAGGTTTTATCACTGTTTTTGAAGCGATTTGGGGGCTGCATTTGCTCAACACTTTCACTATTTTTCAGACACTATAAACCATGTTTCGGGGAGGTTTCTTTTGTTGTTTAGTGTTGTCCACTATGGTTTGGGTTCGTAGGAAGCCACATAGGTGCTGCCCACCACTGTTTGGGATCGTAGGAAGCCACATAGGTGATGTCCACTATCGTTTGTATTTGTAGGAAGCCACATAGACGTTGTCCACTAGCGTTTGGGTTCGTAGGAAGCCACATAAGTGTTGCCCACCGTTGTTTGGGTTCGTAGGAAGCCACCCAAGTGTTGTCCACTATGGTTTTGGTTCGTAGGAAGCCACATAGATGTTGTCCGCTATGGTTTGGGTTCGTAGGAAGCCACATAGGTGTTGTTCATTGATGTTTGGGTTCGTAGGAAGTCATACAGGTGTTATTCGAAGTTTCTAGCTGTTATTCGAAGTCGTAGGATTACCACATACATTTGCTAGTTGTTGCTCAGAGCCGTATGAGGTCGTATGATCACCGTACTAGCTCGCTAGTTGCAGTCAGGAGTTGTAGGAAACCTTAGGATCACTTATTTAAAGTTCCTAGCTGTTGTCATGACTTGTTCTACTGTTTGCTATTTTCTGCTTTTCTCTGCAATTTATTTAAATTTCCTGCAAATTATATTATGTTTTGTGAGTTAAACATGCAACAATGATTGCAGCAGCAGATACGCCACGTACATAAGTATATTTTATTTGTTGTTATTTTACCATTGCGATTTACTCTTGCTCTAACACATGATGAGGTGTTGATTATAATTTTATTTTCAAAACAAATTATTTTTTAAAAAACTAAACAACATTTTCAAAAAAAAAAAAATCATAACACATTTTTTTGAATTTACGAGTCCCTCGGAGGAGGTAACCTACGGTTGCTAACGAGATCTCCCCGGTTTAAATGGGTTTCACAACTTGTTTAAGCTAAGTAAGTTCAAAAGAAAATACTGATATCGAAATGAGAGAACCGTGGAATTATAACCGGTGTCGCTATAATCAACTTTAAACCCCCATAATGACAACAAAAACAAAATCTTGAAACACACATGGTACAACCTTTTGAACCTTAGACTTCAGGATTGTTACTTCGACGAGAAGCTTGGAGCAACTTCATGGGCAGGGCGGCAAGGAGCTTGGAGCGGTCTACAAGTGGAGGTGGTTGTTTTCGCACAACAACAAAACAAGTCCACACCAGCTAAACTTTCCTAGTCTAAACAACCCATAGGACTTCAAGGTAGCTCGCCCTGCGCGAAGTAAATCCTCATATTTTATTTAGGCTCTTGCACAGTCATACTAAGCAGCATAAATTTTAACTTGCCTTAAGTTTTGAAGTTGTCGTCCAGAATAGCGTAAAACCTCTTATTTTTGCGTGCTATTTACATAACCAGTTATTATGTAAGTGTAAGTCTCAAACAAATAAAATTGACAGGATTGAGTACTCAAATATCATTCTCTCCAAAACACAGCCACACAGGAAAATAGTTTGGGAAGTTACTGAGGATTCCCCTCAGAATCTGTGACGTCTCATTCCCTTTACTTCATTGGAACTCTTGAAAGAAATGCTCCTACTTAAGCCACTCCCACTTATTTTTTCCACGTACTACCGTGAAAACCTAAACCTTAAATTCTTGAAGACTAGAACCACTGATCATTATCAAGAGTTTTCTCAAGTGACTCCCGTCATTTGAGATGTAATTAACTATAGGGGCTTACCTCTATGAGAAACTTGGAATTCAGTTAAAATAAATCCTATTTAAATCTTTGTTTTAAATAGGAGAATTTGTCTGTCACACATAAAAAGTTTGCAGACCAAATGAATGTCACAAATCTCTTAGTTTGCAGGATTGAGTCTATCGCCAGGGTCTACATTTATCTCTCAGAATGTGTAGTATTCAGGGTACCAGACACGATTATACAAACATTGGACGAATGAGATTCATTTGGTCTTATTTTTCAAAAATTAAAACACACTATTTTCAAAACCCAAACTATATACCCTCTTATATTAAATTAAATTTCAAAATTGTTTTCAATTTTCAGAAATTTGACCGATATGCACTGTTGCCCTTTTTTTTTTTTTATATCATCAACCTTCTTACTAATACTCTTTATTTAGTAGAAGATAGCTCAGTTACAGCAGCAGCAGCAGCAGCAGCAGCAAGGCGGCCAGCAACTCCAGCAATTGCAACAGCATGCTATGTCTAATCAGCAATCAAACGGTTTAAGTCCCCATCTTAATCAACAAGAAAAAATGGTCACTGCTACTGCAGATGGAAGCATCTCAAACTCGTTCCGAGGAAATGATCCGGTACTTAATGTTTATTTCTATATCATATGATTTGTTATCCGAAGAATTTGAACATCTTCATTTCATAAACCTGTATTCGTGAGCCATCATAAATTGTGCTATCCTTTATATTATATAAATGGGGCATTTACGTGCAATACCACATAGTCCTTATATTTACATATGTAACTCCTGAACTTTGATATTCACATGCATATCGTTAACATCAAATAAAAAATATCACTATCATTAACTTTCTAAAAGTGAAATTCACCTTGTCATGTATAGGTTTATAACACTGAAGTGTTATAAATGAAACTATCAAACTTAAGGTGTCAAGTATGTAAATCCATAAGAAATGTGTGGTATATATGTAAATCCATAAGAATTGTGTGGTATATATGTAAATTTCCCTATGCTAATTTGCATTAATTGATCTCGATCTTTAAACTTTTTATGGTTGTCTAGGCTACAAAAAACCATACAAGTCGTAAGCGGAAACAACCGGGGTCATCTTCAGGTCCAGCGAATAGTTCAGGAACAGGCAACACAGCTGGTCCTTCTCCAAGCTCCGCACCATCAACACCCTCCACTCAGACACCTGGCGACGTGATGTCTATGAGTTCAAATAAGCCTCTCATGATGTTCAGCTCTGATGCTACTGGAACTCTAACTTCGCCGTCTAATCAGTTGGTAATTAACTCTACCATAGCTGTGATTAAGTATGAAGTATGCTTTTATAATGTTTACTCATGATACAGTGGGACGACAAAGTACAGGCCGACATGGATCGGTTTGTGGAGGATGGATCATTGGACGACAATGTCGAATCGTTTCTTTCTCAGGACGACACGGATGCACGAGATGTTGTTGGTCGGGGTATGGATGTGACTAAAGGTATGCTTATTGTTAGCTTTTTTGGATCGACAGAAAGTAATGATATCATTAATAATCATAAATAGGTGTTTTCATGCAGTAGTATTTGTGAAATGTTCACTGACATAGTAATTGCAGGTTTTACCTTCAATGAAATTGGAGTCGCTCGGGCTAGTTCAAACAAGGTTGTCTGCTGCCATTTTTCTTCAGATGGAAAGCTTCTAGCAACAGGTGGTCATGACAAAAAGGTATCTTGTAATTAATGTGCTTAATTTTAGTTTGGAAGATTTACATAAAATGACACTCAATTGTTATGTATTTACATAACTAACACCTAAGCTACAAGTTTTGTATATATGCACCTTACCTATGCATGAAGAATGTGTATTTCACATTTCAAATGTTAAAATAGTGGTATTTTTTGATGTGATATAAAAGATTTGGGTTGTATAAATGTAAAAGAAAATTTTAGCTGTTAGATATGTAAATACATGGGAATTGGATGGTATGTATCTAAATGTCCCTTTAGTTTTCTATCGCTTCTATGTCGATCGTTGGGGAAGTAGCTCATGATATTCTTATATTGTTTCTGCATGCAGGCGGTTTTGTGGTTCGTTGATTCTTTGAAGCCAAAATCGACACTAGAAGAGCATTCGTATCTTATCACTGATGTTAGATTTAGTCCTAGCATGGCGAGATTGGCCACGTCTTCTTTTGACAAAACTGTCAGGGTTTGGGATGCTGACAATGTGAGTCATCTCAGTTTACTTTGGACAAGTATTCTTTTGAGGCCCTACTCTCTGGTGTTATTTATTTAAAATTTTGTCTCTGCTAACAATTTATATGGTCTTTTATTATGCATTTTCTCCTAAAACCTTTATTGCAACTTCTTTTTTGAATCCAAAAGCAATCTTTGTTCTCTATTCTCTCTCTCTCTCACTAATGCAAATTAATTAGGGTTTAGATTTCCTATATAGTTGAGATGATCGAATGAATGTTGATCACATAGAATAAACTAGGATTTGTGAATCCAAAACTACTAATTGCATAGTAACTAACTTTTTAGGGCGAAGATCAGAAAGTATGAGAATTTGAACAGTGATAATAATGCAACAATCAATCAATTATGAAGAAATCAATAAGAAATTCTAATGATGACAAATCAGCGATTAATGTAGTTTTGACACCATAATTGAAACCTCCGTTGTAAATTTAGTTGGAATTCAGAATTATAGCAAGCCAACAACAAAGTTTTTAGACAAAAGTTAAAAGAATTTTTTTTGCTTCTCGTTGGTACAAAGAGATAGCAAGCCGATAGCTCTCTTTATTTTCATAGATGTAGATATATTAACATGGTTAATTGCTCAGATATTCTTTCCTAAAAAATTGTAATGTAATTGATTTGTTATGAATTAGAATAAAACGCACACACTAAAATAAGCACGCATAAATCAGTTTTGATGAGTTTTGATTGGTATTTTTGTTTAGTATAAACATAAAGATATCCAACACTTATTCTCAAAAATTTTTTATTATTTATCAGTATTTTACTATTCTGTCCTCTATATATAGCCTATTCCCTACATTTGTAATTAAAGTAATTCCATGTGAATGACAAAGTCTAGAATTCAAAACAGAGAATAATGATCATGTCTTCAAAACAAAAGATCGTCAACAACTTGTTAGACCGGTGCCTATGGCACCATCCGCCTCGTGCTCCATTGAGTCGACGGTGAGCCTGCCAAAATAATTTTGAAGATTTATGTTAGGCGTAAAATTAAAAGGGCAATTTAGTTATTTGGTAATTATTATTATGGGGTATAAGTAGAGCTTAATATGTTTGGAGTTATGTGATCATTGTCTTAAATCATAGGGTTAGGGTGGGGTTTGAGAGAGATCACTTACTTCTCAAATCTTATTTGTTTATCTTTTATGCATTCGGTGGAATCCTAATCTATTATTTATGCCCTAATTTCTATGAATATTTGTCACATTCCTATCACAAACAATCTCTTCTCAACTCATTGTTCATCCAAAAAGAAGATAATAACTTCTTTTAGTTTTCAAAATCCTAAGAGAAAATGATGTATGAAACTTGTAGTATCAACTTTTTTGTGTGGAATCAGTTTTACTATCTCATGATTTATTTGTGTGGAACTAGTTTACTATCTTTTTTCTCATTTCAGTCCTATACTTTATATGTATTTGCAGCCAGGATATTCACTACGCACCTTTACTGGGCATTCTGCAACTGTAACGTCTCTGGATTTTCATCCCAACAAAGATGATCTCATATCCTCGTGTGATGGGGAGGGAGAAGTGCGCTATTGGAGTATTACTAATGGTAGTTGTACAAGATTCTTCAAGGTACTATTTTTTTTCTTTTCCTGCTTTTAAATTCCTTAATTTTGCATTCATAAAATGATAATGTTTCTGTTGAAAGAATTTTTTCCGTAAAAAAATTTAACACGTCGTTGTGAATTTGTTTGCTTGATATTTTCTTCTGTCAGGGCGGCACTGCACAAATGAGATTTCAACCACGTCTGGGGAGATATCTTGCAGCTGCTGCAGAGAACATAGTGGCTGTATTGGATGTGGAGACCCAGAGTCGCCTTCATTCATTGCAGGTTTGTGATTGTGTAACTCGGGAATTGTATTATCATAGAATGCTTATAAGTTTTAATTGAATAAAGGTGTTTTACATATTTACCTGAATGTTTTTTGGTGAATATATCTTGATGGCGGACTAGTTTTTCATTGATTAATTAGGTATTGGTAAACAAAATTGATGACGTTTAGAAGATGAAGTGCTTAGAATAATATCTTGAATGCTTAAGGATAAAAAGAAAAAGACAAGGAACTTTTATCTCTTTTTTTTTTTATAGCTATACTAGCCGTGCTTTTCAATTTTATTCAGGGGCACTCTAAACATGTCCAATCTATTTGCTGGGATTCTTCTGGCGAGTTATTGGCTTCGGTCAGTGAAGACTCGGTCCGGGTATGGAGGGAGGGCGAGTGCGTGCATGAATTGAACTGCAGCGGCAATAAATTCCACTCATGTGTATTCCACCCCACCTATTCGTCTTTGCTCGTCATTGGCTGTTATCAGGTAAAGTTTGCATTTAAGTTTTTTAAGAAGTTATGGAGCTTTGTTGGTCCCAATTGATTTATGAATTATCTTTATGCAATGCCAAGTGAAGTTACTTTGGCTTGTTTGGTGTTTTTGGTAAATTACAACATTTCTATTATATTGTTAAGAAACAAGTTTTCAATTAAGCTCAAAAGCTGTTGTGCTTTAGGAGATTTATATGGATCTTAGATCTTAGTTATGTATTGAGGAAGATATCCTATAAATGCTGATGATGGAAGTCTATTGCCAATTACTGCAATGTTTCCTTTGAGGAACTCTATTTCTACTGTTCATCAAAAACAGGCACTCATAATTTAGTGAAGTTTTCTTGAGAACTGCAAGCACATTTGTGTGTGTGTGTGTAGACAGACCAGAGGATAGAAAAACTTATTTCTGAACTAACTTGGTTTGGATGATGTACCATGCAGTCTCTGGAGCTATGGGATATAGCTGAGAACAAGACGCTGACGCTTGGGGCGCATGATGGACTGATTGCTGCTCTTGCGGCATCTAACATTAATGGATTAGTGGCTTCGGCCAGCCATGATAAGTTTGTTAAGCTATGGAAGTAGTTAGTCTTCTTCACCTATTCTGAAATTTTGGTACTGTGTTTAATTGTAACTCTACACACATTGAGTGTCCTCTCAATTTAGCTAATTTCAGAGAGGCAATAGCTCCATTTTGCCGCACTGCAATAGGTTGCAGTAACAGCCACTGGTGCCGTGCTGTTGCACTCAATGTGTGATGATGTGTAGCTGCATCTAGGCAAAATTTTGTACATACTTTGTTAAGGGAACTATCTGAAATTTATGATTATCGTTATGGGGGAGGACTACCATGATTTTGCTTCCAATGTCTTGTAGGCAGAAAATTTGGGTCTAATTCCTATTATAGTTTATAAGGTTTATTTTAGGATGGGTATAATATATAATTAATAAACTTTAAAAAATAGGATTATATTCATTTCAAAATAGATGTGATGGTTATAAAAATTTGATCAGATTTAATCTAGAATATTTTGACCTAAATTTTATCGGTGATCAAAGGTAAATAATGCGTGTAAGTTTATTAATATAATGTTATAATCTTCTAAAACTGAAATTTGTCTTAAAAGTTGGTTTACATTTTCTTTTATGATTTTGTTCATTCTGCTTTAATGAATTACTTTTTAGCAGCATTTGTAATTTTTTTTTAAATACCATGACAACAATAAGCCTTTATACCCCAGTCAGATGAATCTTTTTTTTTTTTTCATTGAGTTTGTTGATTGTCATGTCATATTTTCATTTAATTCTAATAGATTAAAATTATACAATATGCCCCAAGAATTTTTAGGTCTCTCTTTCTTAATATAAACTAAATCTAAATTATCTACTAACCTGATAGGATCATGAAATGGTCAAGTTTAATATGATCAAATCATCTAAAGATCACTAATTTTGTTTGTCATTGGAGCCACACCACTCCTATCACCGATATATTCATTTCATATTTTATCTGTAAGTGTCGAGCCACTTATCCGCTTAAGCATTCTCATCTCAACAACACTTTATTTTATGCTTCTCTTTTAGGGGCCAACATTTTAACATATAGAGCATTGCAGGTATCACTATTTTATAAAATTTTCTTTCCAAGCGAAGCATTACTTTGTTATAACACAATAAGCCCAATGCATTTCTCCACTTCAACCAACCAACTTGAATTCTATTAATAACATTCCCATCTATATCACCATCTCTTTTAACAATAGATCTCAAGATATCTAAAATGTCAACATTTTAATTACTTGTTATAGCTACTACTACTATTATATTCCATGGATTCAATTTTAGATCACTCAAACAAAGGACTTCAGACTCCAATAGACCTTCATAATTCAAGTTTTTCGTGAATTCTTTCTCTAGTCTTATCCACAAGAAGTATAAAGAATATCATCAGCAAAAAACATGCACCAAAGTACATCCTCCTATAAATGCCCATTAAGAGCATCTATGACTAAAGCAAAAAGACATGAGCTTAAAGCCGATCTCTAACGCAATTAGTTGAACTAGGAAAATACTTATCAATCCTCCTATTTGAACAGAAACAACTCTAGCATATAAATGTTTAATGACTTGAATATAAGTAATCAACAACTTTCTTCTCTAGAACTTTTCAAAAAAATTATTTCAAAATCTTATTGTAAGCTTTTTCTAAATCAATAAATATCATATATAAATCCTACTTATTCTCTCAGTGCTTCTCCATCAAACAACTCAATAAATATATAGCTTCCAAAATAGACCTCTCTAACATAAATCTAAACTGATATTCAGAAATTTTGTATAACATTTAAACCTGTGTAATCACCCTCCCTCATAATTTTAAAGTGTAACACATCAACCCAATTCCTCTATAATTTGCACTCTGGCATCCCCTTTATTCTTAAAAATGGGTCCAAAATACTCTTCCTCCCTTCTTGTGCATCCCCTCCATCAAAGTTAACAAATTATATTATTGTTAGAACTTTTCAAAGGCCCCTTTGTTTCATCATATTTAATCTTTTTCATTCATAATCAGAGGTAAAAAAAAAAAAAGTAAAATTGGTACTCAAATGTGACTTCTGATAAAGTAAATTCAATATATTTTTTAAGTGCCCATTTGTTTAATACGTATAAACAATATTAGATATGTCAAAATGTCATTCACATCGATATTTGAAAAGAACTGCGCCATTGATCAGGCGTTAAAAACAAACTTCCCATGAAACTCTACCTGTTTAGACCTGCGACCGATAGAAGTTACACCTGAAAATCTGCAAGAGCAAATCACAACAGAAGAAATTTCAATAAGTATTGACCAGTTGGTTGGAAAACAAAAAAAAAAAATTTCTAAGTTGTCAGATTTAAATATTCATATTACCTAAATGATAAAAAATAAAAATAATAAAAAAGAGCTGAGTTTTCCGTTTTAGAGGGAAACAATCAACAAAACAAGCTACATAACCTCTTCTATCCAACAATCCTTTCAGCTATTATTCTATAGATGCTAAGATAAATGTAATAAGAGAAAAAAAAAATTTCTCCAAATATGGTGATGCATTGAAAATGAAAGCAATGCAACAGTAATCTATTGCATTTGAAATGATTTGGAGTTTGTTTAATTTGATGTAAAATAAATAAATAAATAAATATATATAT
>NW_018164789.1:2098677-2111899 GCF_001263595.1 Phalaenopsis equestris | reverse complement strand
TATATATATTTATTTATTTATTTATTTATATTTGAAGTAAAATGAAAATAATGTGTTTCGAAGTAATGTATTTTCCGACAGTTGGCGGTGACGGAGGTGAACGACCACGGCAACCGGTGGCGGTAGCCATCAACAACGACGGTGGTCGACGGAGGGCAGCAGCCTTTGTGGCGTTAACATATTACATACAACTATGTTTTTGAAATTCAGCCAAATCTGAAAATTTTGAATTGAGAGAAAATAAACTAATGATTGAATTTCAAATACAATACTACTTTAAATTGAATTTCAATTTCTTCCTAACAACCAAAGGGATTTCCAAAGCCTCTACATTAGGAATTCAATGCACTCCTAATGCTGCCGATAAAACAGCCCCGGAATGTTTTTAAAAGACACTCACTTAAGAAATATAAAATAATTGTAAAATTTGTATTTAAAAATCCATAGGTGTTCACTTGAATACAAATCAGATATATTGAAAAATTTGTGTGTTTGCCATAATACATTTGAAAAGCATTGAATAATGGCAAGCAGCATTGCACGGTGATTGGCTAAAGAGGTGGTGGCGGGGGCGACGGTTGCCATTTGGCTGGGAGTGATAAAGGCAGCGATGATGCTATGGTGGAGATGGTAGCAGCCTTGTGGGAGGCGGTGAGGTGGTCAAGTGGCGGCTCCAATTAACTCGGGTTGTATTCTTTAAAGATAGGTACTATGAGGCTTACAAATAAAGCTAGTGGACAATCCAAGCTTTTGTTGGCAGCCTCGTGTATTTTTCTCAAGAATCCGTCACTATTTTCCGCTGATGACTAGTGGACAATCCGATCTCTGATGTACCTCCTTAAAATATCAACTTAACAAACGAAAAGAAATTAATCTAGAATTAGCAGCCAACAAAAGTCACAGGCAAATTGCATTACATTATTTTTAAGAAGATAAATTATGGCAGTAGTAAACATAATCTTTCATTATGATTTAAAATTCATCATTTCTGCCTGATGGGATCTTGTGAAAGAAATCCACAATCTTTCTGCTAATGGTATCTGCTTTGTCTGGCAGTGATTTGTTTTTCTCTTTCAGATACAAAAACATTTAATTTTTTAAAGGCATTCCACACCTCAACATTTTTATACAAGGTGTGGGCTTCAAAACTTAAAAATTTATCCCATAAAAGTTCAAGGATGCATCAACTCAAGAGACATGACAACATTATGCTTATAAAATTGCATAAATTATCTTTAGACTGAGAAAAAAGTGTTCAAGCAATGAAAGTCTTCGAAAGATTTGATTAGCTATCTCTTATTTGCTCAATTCTCTTCTCTTAGATAGAAGAAAAATAGTTGAGATCAAGGTGTAACTTTCTACTGTAGTTTGTACTTGTGTCTCAAAGATTTATCAGCAACTACCGATTCAGACAGGCTTACCTTGAAGTAAAAGAAGGATAAGATCATGGAAGTTTTTTTAAATAGTGCGAGAAAATGATATGAATACATCGAGGATAATAAATTATAATTGTAAAGAAAAAAAAGCGCATAAATAAGATAGGAAAAGAGTGAAAGCCTGAAAATTTAAATCCCTGGGTACATGTAAACTACAAAATCCATTTGAATCTCCTACTTTGTAATCTGGTAAAAACAGAGGAGTGACAACAAAATTTTCCCCCCTTTTTTACCTCAGTTGCAAAATAGAATCCAAACCCTCCTATTGATCAATGAGTCAGCATTGTAAACTCTCATCTGAATAATATAGTTTTAGAGCATCATAGTCATCATTGTAATCACAAATGTAAGAATTGTAGAAAGTAGGTAAGAATCAAGGAGGTCAAAGAGCAGCCACTGCTGCCTGACAGAGCAGTCACAGGAACCTCTAAAAAAGGAAACTCGGTTAAAGTTATGATTGCAAATCTTATTTGATTTAGATGCCTCCAGAGTAGCTGTTGGTTTGCTTTGATTCTCTTGTAATACATCTCATATTAAAAATTTTGATTTCTTTATCTCCATCTCGATTTATATGAATCTCCTGTCATCATTCTTTGTCCATGACCCATTTGATCATGTCGCTAAATGGAGCAGGTTCAGAGGTCAACAAGTAACCAAGCTATACTTCTAGGATAACCTAAAAGCCTGAATTTGGTAACCATCTTTGGTTTAAGCATCTACAAGAAATTTGTTAATCACTCGGCAATTCAAACAGCAGAACCGACATTCTATGTTTTTTTATTATTATTATTAAGGCTGAATTTGGCACCAGCCATCATAAATAAGGATGTTGATACCTTAAGATGATTCAAAATAATAAATATCCAATATCACAAGGTCTTGTTAATTAGCTCTCTATTGACTTATCAAATAATTGCATGATGCTTATTCCAGTCAGGACAGGCAATTTTGACATAATCTATCCTTCCCCTGGCTTGATTATTTCACAAATAACAATCTAGTAGCTGTGTAATAAGAAAAACTTGCCCAGTTACCCCCACTACGCTTGACGTAAACCCCTTTGATCCATACTCCTAAAATCCTGATACAGGCAACATTACTGGGGAACCTTTAACAAATATAGTTCAAACAAAATAATATAGAATAAGTAAAAATATACATATATTGCAAGCATATGCCAGCAACAAAACAAAGGTCCCGCTATTTGATGGAAAAATTGAAATTATATATCAAGTAAAAAGTACTAGCTCTCCAAAGCTGTTGATTAATGCAAGGTCGGACCCGATAAAAAAGAAAAGTAAAGTTCACAAAAGATTTTTATTTCAACCTTATTTTTGAGTTGAGCCAAAAATATTAAAATTAAGTAGAATTTCAGGCTAACTTGAGGAAATCATACTTAATTTAAGAATATTAAATTAAGAACATAAAGTGCCTATGAATTTCAATTCGACATAGAAATAGTTTTCTAATGTTACCACCACCAAATACAATTTCATGATGATGTTGTTGATATACAACGTAATAACTTGATCTAATTTAATCACTCCTCACAAAGATTTAGTTGTTGATTAAACTTAATAAATAAACAAAAACTTGTGTTGTCTCTCACTAAAAATACTATTTCCATTTTGTTTTAAAATCAAATAGGCATTTTGCTATTTTTACAAACGCGTTTTCCTTATTTTTCCTAGCACTTAAATATATTATTTGTACAATCAATGAAAAAGGAATTGATTTATTGCAGAACTTGTGTTTGGAAGAAGTTTATATGCTATCAGATATTGGATTGATTTGTAAATTAATTACAGTTAGGACTTGAGAAACACAAGATATAATTTTCTCTTGTTTCTGGTTCTTCTACACTCCACCACCTTCACAAGGCTTCAAGCCACCACAATCCCTTAAAATATTAAACCATATGCACCTCACAAAAGCACAACTCCAGTTGTCCTACTAGGGTGACCATTCCGAAAAAAAAAAAAAAAAAAAAAAAAAAAAAATAAAATAAATCTCTAACCACACATCCAATTAACCACCACTATTAATTAGCTAACATCATAAATTCAAATTTGAAGTTCTTTAAAAATTTCTATATAAAAAAAATTCATCCAATGTCATAAAATTCCATTCAAAAACCTACCACAAAGCCGTAAAAACAAACCACAAACTTCATTAGCCATTCAACAACTACAAAGCTCCGACCACCAGTCCAATAACCCTTGAAGCCTCCTAAGAATCGCTTCATAAAGTATCTTCCCTGATAGCTTCGAATATAGACATTAAAATACAATTACATTTAGGGGCATTTACATACATACCACATAATCCTTATGTCTTTACATATCTAACACCTAAACATTGATATGTACATGTAAACCACTCAAATCCTTAACATCACATCAAAAATACCATCACCGCTATCTTTTTAAAAGTGAGATACGTCTTGTAATACATAGATTTATGAACCCAAGGTGGTATAAGTGTCAATATCTAACTTTGGGTGTCAGATATGTAAATACATAAGAATTGTGTGGTATGCATGTAAATTTCCCTTAGTTAATCAACTCCTATTCACACTCTGTTCTGCAGAATAAAACTATAGTCTTCTATCAACCTCTTAAGTTTTAATGCCATCATATTATCTTAAACAATAGGCATCAACATACTATGAAGTTAAGGCTGCTACGCTCTCATGGTGCTTCAAAATCTCTAAATTTGGATGATTTTCCCTCACTTTCTTTCAAGTCATCTGAGGCATTATCCATAGTCCTTCCAAGTTCGGTTGGCCATTCTCAAGGGACTTTCATTGAAATCAAAGGCATTTTGGATTGTAATTTAGCTTCCATAAAACCATAAACTTCAATTTTACGCAAAAGAAAGCTTAATTCATTTTCATGTTAATTTTGGAAAAGCGTGCAATTCTTGCAATTGAGAATTTACTTTAAATGCTCTAAAGAGCGATTTTCCTCCCAAAGTTCATTTTTTCATTAGGCAAACCTTAATGCATGCTACTTCTCAATGCAGGTTAATAGAGAGCTTATGGCATGAATCTACTCTCATGAAATATTTGGGTCTTTTTCTTTGACTTAAAGCTTTGCAGAAAGAGTTTTCAAAATCTATTATAGATAAAATTCAGTGAAAGCTGTCTTCTTGAAAAGGTAAATCACTCTCAAAAGGAGGTTGAATCCATTTGATTGATTAAATTTTATCACTGATACTTCATAATTACTTCTTTAGGTTGCTAAAATGGGTTACTAATAAAATTCATAAATTTTAAAAAGTACAGATTCAACTTGTTTAAACTGCAAAACAATCGCATAAAAAAAATATATTAGAAGACTTGGAATCAAGAACCTTCGAATAATGAACATTTCCCTTCTCTAAATGGAACCTAAAATATATACAAGCGAAACCTAAGGCTTCACAAGCTCTAGTATCAATGGAAAGCATATGAGAAACTTTTCTATCGAAATTTGAGCTGAAATAAACTTATTTTAAGCAAGCCATTTTTAAGTAAAGCCAAACTATTGAGATTTTACTCCATTGAGATTCTAGAAATTATCAAGTTTGCATTTTTTGCATAAATTATTAACCCTAATCATCGGTTAATACATTTCATGACTTGATGATGATACCATAAGACAATACTCTTCAAATACTAAGATAATGCGAAATACACATATTAAATTACAACAGCTACATTTGAAGAAAAAAGTTATGCCATACATCTTAACCCAAAATGGATGGATGACTTTACTACAATGAACATCCACTAGAAAGAGGGTATCCATCAAACAACTTTATATTGTTTGCACTATCATGACCAAAATTGCCAAACAAATACAAGAAAAAGTTTCAGAATATAAATTAACAAATAGCTGTAACTATGAAAATGGTGGATGGGGCTATGACAGCATTGGAAGATAAATGCCCTATAAGAAAACAATAGAAATAACACGATTCTACTGTAATTTCTATGTGATAAAAAGTGTCAAACCCCGTCTGACCCTAATAGGGTGTAGCTATTAGAATCAAGATCCCAAATAGTTGGAGACAAGAGATTCATATGAGAAAACATAAGTAAAAAAGCTTGTCCTTGAGCTTCCAAAGATAAAGGTACATGAGCAACCATTTGATACCCATCAGTCTGCGTTGAAGTCCTTAAAAACTAAGGGGTATAAACAAATAGCACGCCCCTCCGCTAAAATGGGTTGGAACGCCTGTATACCTAATGTATGCAGGGTGGGTGCTCTATTCAACAATACAGGATGCCCCTGCATCACTTCTTGAAGGATTTTCCATACAATGGGTTCTTTTTCCTGAATTTTACTTTTAGCAATCTCTGTATTAGAAGCAACATCTTGTCTGAGTAGACCACTAGTCACAAATGCTTGGAAGAGCTCTACTGCTAATTCACGAGGTAATTCATATTGATGTGATGAAAGCAAAGAACATACGACAACGACAGAACGCCCCAAATAATGGGCCCTTTTACCAAGCAGAGTCTCACGAAATCTTCCTTCTTTGCCTTTAATTACAATGGAAAATGACTTGTATGCTTTATTATGACCATCTCTCATGGGTTGTCTGTGAATACCATTATCAAAAAGTGTATCAACGACCTCTTGTACAAATTTCCCGTGACACATTATTAATTCCCCTAGTGTAGATCTACTTGTTGCTAAAAGATCGGTAAGAATATTATTCCAATAGATGACTCTTCTATAGAGTTCATTAATATCCAAACTCATTAGTTTACCCCCATCTATTTGAATGATTGGTCTCAACTCAGGATTGGTCTCAACTCAGAAAGAACTGCTAATAGGCACAAAACCATCCATTTTGGTTCTACGTTTGTTCGAAGAAAATGTTTAGCTAATTTTATGCGCCTAACCAAAAAATCGTTTGTTCGAAGAACTGCTCCTAATGTCTTCCATTCTATAAAAAATATATCTATATTAATTTGCAAATCTGAATCAGCTAAGTGTTCTCTAATAGCACGTGCCCCCGTAGAGATTTCTCGATTTTGAAATGTCTCGAAACCTTTAGTAAAAAAGAGTGGGATGCTATATTACTAGGATTGGATTTCATATTCAAATGAAACTCGTAATCGTAAAAAAGCAAGATTTTTAGCCATGGACCTAGCAAAGGAAAAATTGAGATAGGTTTCTATAGTAATGGATTCCCCCCTCACAATCGAACGTGAAGGTTTCCTCTCATCCGACTCAAGTAGTTGCACCAAATAAAAAAAAGGGTTCCTCTTTTTTTTTAAAATTTGTTTGAGAAAACTCTACAAAAAGCTACTCTTTACTCAAGTTCCCAGTAAGGACTAGACTCATTCTTATCTTATTTGATTTTTTATTTTCACTCTAACCTTTTAGACTTTCTTTTATATTTACGAGAAAAAATAAAAAAAAAAAGAAATGTGAAATTCTTGAGTAGTCTACTTCCCCTTAAATGAACAATACCTTGAAAGGGATAAATACCTTGAAAGGAATATTTTGGGACTCTTAAAGGATTTCTTTGTCTATATATTGTGTTGTTCAATCACATCTTTTTTATGTCTCTACTCACCTCGATGTCCCTTGAAGCATATATGCGATAAATAAGCTCATGTAACCATATTCGCTTGCGCTTACCTAAAGATAATTTCCTTTTCAAAGAAATGGAATATATAAGTCTTTTTTCACGAGATATAACTAACTATTTCTATATTATCTGTTACGAAATCGACCATTGATCAATTCCCCTTTTCTTCCATTTTGAAGTCTTGAATGCACCAATAATTCTAAGCTTCATGTTCCTCCCAAGATACATGTCGGAACGAGGGTCATCCCAATCAGATTAAATGGGATTACAGTTTCTCAGTTCAAATTTGTCAAATAAAAATTACGATCAAATCACATATCGCAATATACTAGGTGTTCTAATTCCCTAAGGGCCCGATCTAAAAGGTTGGCAATATAACTCACTGGACATCTCAGTTTGATGTATCCCATTTGATACCTTTGTATCCAAGAATCAACAAATTCCACCCCACATTCTTCACAAAATTTCGGGTCTTCTTTTGTAGTCCCAATTTCTCGGTAATTTTAATAAATTGCAATAGAAAAAAAGGGGAGAGGTTTGTGATGATTTTGAAAACTTTTCTACTAGCTAATCCATTATCCTTGTGCATGAAGATAATAAATTTGGTCGTTGTGATCGAGCTCTATTATGGATTTATGACCACATTCTCTGAAGGACCATTTATCTCTTACTTCTCTGAGCTTGGATTATGGAAGAAGTAATTGAAAAGGAGGTATCCGCACAAACCGATTTTATTGTGGGATAGCTCATGATGTCCATATTGATTTATTATGCACATTTGCATGTAGACCTCATACAATAACTGTCCTAGTTCTACCATATCTTTTGTTTCATTTTTTTTGAAACATATGAGCGTGTGACTTGTTATAATTGATCCTATTGATAATACAAAGAATGGATTTGGCATCTCTATTAAGATGATTCTATCGTAAGATATTTATTGTAGTCTCTGGAGCACAAACTATATAGAATAGATAAAGAAAAGAAATATTTGAACTATTCATACCTATTATTCCGACAAAAAAAGAAAAAAAAGTCTTTAAATCAAACAATTTTTTTTCCGAAAGAAACCTCTTTCTATAGATTTTGTTGAGTTATTTCATTCATTAAATAAGTGATGATCAAATAGTTTTTACTCGGAAACACTTTGATTTTAGCTTTGGTTTTATTAAATTATAGTGGTTTTAGAGAATTCTTATCCAAAAAAAAAGATAGGGAAGAGAAGATTCAAGAGGTTTGTCATGATTAACATAAAAAAAGATGGATGAGCCAACTTAAAATTTTATTTCTTGGCATTATCATCACCAATAAAAGATTCTAGATTTTTCTTAATTCATATCTTTGGGTCAAATCGAGTCAAGCGACCAAGCCATAAGAAGTTTGAGACTCTATAAATTATTTCATATCCGTTGAAACAAGTATTTGTGGGTTTTTGCTTGAGCCGTACGAGATGAAATTCTCATATACGGCTCTCAGATGGGGAGTCTTTCTTAGGTTACCTATCTTAATAAATTATATGATCGGTTCGAGGAATGTCTCTAGATTCAAGATACTGCAGATAAGATAAATAGTAAATGTGTTCCTCATGTCAACAAATTTTATTATATAAGGGGATTACGCTTACCTGTTTTTTAGTAAAATAGTTATGGGTTTTCCTATGACCTTTTACTATCGTCCAACTGTTATAGAGGCTTTTTCTTCAGTTCAATACATGATAGCTGAGGCCAACTTTGGTTGGTTAAATCAATCAGTTCATCGATGGTCAACAAGAATGCTAGTTCTAATGATGAGCTTGCACGTATTACATGTGTATCGAATGGGTGATTTTAAAAAATCCCATGAATTAACATAGTACTGGGGCGATTCTGGCTATATTAACCGCATATTTTAGCGTAATTGGTTATTTCTTGCCTTGGAACAAAATTAGCTATTGGGCAATAAACATTATAATAGCCACGTTTGAAATATTCTTATAATAGGATCACCTCTGGTAAAATTATTACGTGAAAGTGATAGCGAGGTCCAGTATGATTTGACTCATTTTTATAGTTTACATACTTTTGTAAAGCCTTTTCTACATGTAGAGGAAGAGGACGTGAATTTCAAGCAAATGAAAACAAATGGAATCTACCCATTTTCATCTTTCAAGACAAATTCTCTAATTTGAAGAAAACAAAGAAGGAATTCCATTGACATGTATTTTTATTGACCAATCAGAATTGTCTTCCAGGACCTATAATTGTCTCAAAAGATTCAATATATATACATTATTGAACCTTTTGAGTTATATGTAAGAAGATCTTATGTAAATGTAATATTTTAGCACAGAAGATGTAAAACAAATATTGAGCACTCTACAAAAGCATTTTGCAATAAATTTACTTAAGAAAAAGTTATAATTTTAAATTCATTCGATTCTTTTCATTTTTTTTTCTTTTTTAGAAATAAAAAATAATACAATAAATTTTGAATCTTTGACACAGCTCATATATTTGCAGAATAAATCATAATAAGATTGATGTATCTAGGGAAGATCCAGAAGAGGATTGTCGGCGGGAAAAATGGTGGATGGGTGGATTGGGGAAGGAGTCGCCCGTGAGAAGCTGTCAGTCACCGGAATCGAAATCCCGTCGTCCGCTTCAGAAGGACGTTTTAATTTACATATAGATTTAAGTTTAAAATCAAATATAAAAATCAAACTGACCCCATATTTTTATAGTTTAAAAGAAAGAGCGTTTTATCTCAAATCATGTATCTATCCCGCGGGATAAACACAAGACTTGAAGATGAGACTCGATCAGATAAACTAAAATATATATGACGTCCGTTTGGTCTGCGAAACCGTTTTATTTGCCGACAAATTCTCCTATTTAATATGGAAAATTAAATAGGGTTTATTTTAAGCTGGGTTCGGAAAAGCTCCCTATAAGGGCAAACCCCTATACTTATTACATCTTAAATGGCCGAAATCACTTAAGAATGCTCTCAATAAAAATTGAGAAAAATTATCTTCAATGACTTCAAAAGGATAGAACTTTTCAACGAAATTGGACAAAGAGGTGTGCAAAAGGGAATTGTTCAAACTTGGGACATTTATTAAACGATCCATAGGAAAAAGAATGAGAGGATGCCACAGATCCAGAGGAGATCCACAGTGGCTTCCCAATCTACCCTATGGTTTGGCTTCAGTTTCAAGGAGGAATATTCAAGTGTTTTATCCTGCCAATTTTATTTAATTAGGGCTTACATTCGTGTGAAACACTCACACAAATAGTCTGGAAAATGTGAGTATTTAGGTCGTAAAGGACGACAACCTCGAAATCTTAAAATGAGTTAGGGCTTAGATCGTACAACAGAGCCATACAATACCTAACGAAAAAGGTTCAGGATTTATGTTGCGCTAGGCAAACAACCTCAAAATCCTATGGATTGTTATTTTAAATTCTAGGAAAGGAATGGTTTAGCTGGGGAAGACATGTTCTGCTGTTGAAGATGGTCGTGCTGCCCACCACGCTAACTCCTCCTTGTCGTGACGAGTTTAATTTTTTAGGGTATCCAGTTATGATGTCAAATCAAACGATCCTATGGTAATAGTCCTCTAAACATCTTATATGGAAAGGAGGCATGCTTAAATTTATGAAATATAAAATGTGCAGTACAGGACAAGCAGTAGAAAACACAATAAAAGAAACAGTGTACATGTCATATATGACAGTAGCAGATATAGTAGAAGGAACAGTATAACATGCTAACATGCTATATAGAGTGGTGGCAAGTACAGTAAAAGGAACAGTATAACATGTTTTACAGAACAGTAGCAGGGTAGCAGGTATAACAGTAGCAGGTATAAACAGGAATAGAATAACATGTTGTACAGGGTAGTAGCAGGTATAAACAAGAATAGCATAACATTCTGTAAATTTAAAACGAACTTGTACGTCCGTGGGATCTGTTGTTTCTTAAATATAGCAAGCTGAAATGTATTACAAAAAACGAAGTCTGGAAGAAAAACCATCCAGGAAATCCTAAAAAAAAAGAGTGTAACGACGACTCATGACCGAAAACTCGGGAAAAACAACTCATGACCGAAAACTCGAGAAAATCAACGAGAAAAGACTAGAATAAACATCCTAAAAAATCTTGGAGAAATTTCAAAAGAAAAGAAAAGAAACACGAGTGCCCTATCCCAAAACTTCGATAAAACAAAAAAATTCGGGTAAGGGGGACCGCAAGCACTCGTGTAGTGCTAGGCTCAGATATATGTATATGTACTCGAGGGTCCATGAAGGCTACTCGGTCACCCGAATGTATAGAACCCGCCACCTGTCTAGAACTTGAACCTCACCTAGAGGGCTACTTCCCAGCCTAAACAGGTATTCGTCATGTGGACAATCAATTTTCAAATTTATTTTAAAATTTATGTTTTTGACATGCACGTAGGCCTTCAAAAAAAAAATTATCAAATTTTATTTTATAGCAAAAAAAATTTTTTTTTTTCTGAAATAAGTTTTAACAACTTTTTTTTTATTGTCCACAAGTCGATTGCGCTGTCGGGCGTGGGACTGCCAACCATCTAAGAAGGTTCGAGCCAACTCCCGCTAGACTTATGTCGGTGAAGGATATTGTTATCCTATTGTTGTTCATCAAATACATCAAATACTTGGATCTTGATGTTATAGGATAGGACATCTTTCTGCTCTATCTTCGGTGTGTCTTTATCATTACCCTACGCCCCAAAACAAACTACTTGCGACATTGTTTGATGGTTTCACGTATAGCAAAAGACTATACGTGGACACTTATACGACGGACATAAGCATCGAAAACCGAACCAAGAAGCAAGGAAAGAAAAGAACAAAAATGGGGTGAGAGAGAAGATATTGATCCATCTTAAATACTGAAAAGGAGAATGGATCAGCTCTCAAAAACTCATATCAAAAAGAACTGGAAAAGTAGGGCCCAAGGTCTTTCCTAACATACATAAAAGGTCACTTTTGCGCTTATTTTTCAAGCCCCAAAACGTAGGATTAATTAAATCAACCAAATGCTCTCCCAAATAAAGCTTGCAAATCTTCTCAAACCCCAAAGTTGATATCAAAATCTTCCAACTTCCAAATTAATTCATAGCCTCACATATCAAATAAGCATAAAATCTTCTCAAAAAACCAAATAAATGCTCACGACCGGGGTTACTACAAAGAGATGAACAGTAGGTAAGGCTCTCGGCCAGGGCAATAAAAAGAAAAGGGGGGAGCTATTAAAGCTCATGGCTAAAAAAACCTAAGGCCAAAAGAGGCTCACGGCTAAAGGCAGCAAGGGACAGCTGCTAAAGCCCACGACCAAAGACAACCCAAGGCATAAGTAAGGCTCACGGCTAAAGCAACCCAAGGCACAAGTAAAGCTCACGGCTAATACAACCCAAGGCACAAGTAAAACTCACGGCTAAAGCAACCAAAGGCACAGGTAAGGTTCACGGCTAAAGCAACCCAAGGCACAAAAGAGGTTCACGGCCAAAGCAAACCCAAACCGATCATATGGAGATATTTGATATACATAGGAAAGTAAATGGACAAACCCTCACAAAGCCTCCAAACCGATTCCAAAACATTGTAAGCAAGGCCCACAGCCAAGACACGAGGCAAGGGAAAGGGAAGGCTTACGGACTAGGCTGAGTCCAAGGCATAAGGCAAAGTCCACGACCAAAGCAAAAACTAAGTTTCAATAAACTAAACACCCAAATCTTCCCAAAATAAGAAACCAAGCCCACTCACCAAACCAGCTCTCGGGTAAGGTGAAGAACCGCCAATAGGCAAGAACCGAGATCCAAAACAAAACCAAAGCCGAATCAAACTTTTCACCAAATTCCAGATCAATTAAAGACCAGACCGAGTCAAGCAAGGCCAAAACCCGAACCCAGTAAGGGTCGAAAACCAGGCTGCAATTGAGACCTTCAATACTAAGCTGTAATAAGAGTTAGAGCAGTATTCTCATGCCTTTAAGACATCTCAAAATAGAGCTACCACATGCTTTGAGTGAAAATAAATGAAAGTTTCACAATACATATACTAACATGCTCATGAGAGCGGCCAAATTATTCCAAGGCCGTCCTTTTAATTGTTTCTAATATAAATATGCCTCAGAAGGTAGGAAACATGTCATGACTTCAGCACTTTAGATAATCATGACTTCAGCACTTT
>NW_018164789.1:2088525-2098667 GCF_001263595.1 Phalaenopsis equestris | reverse complement strand
TAAAAGAGAGAATTAATAGCATGCCACATTGCTTAACCAAATCTAACTTCTAGCACTACACCACAAGATCATCACCAGAGGCTCGACAAGGCCATAATCGAGAGCCAGTAAAGCACCGAGAAAGTGAGGGGGAGGGAAATACACGCCCTCAAGCTTTTAAATGTCATTTCCACACAACAAATGTATGAAGCGTAAGCTAGAATATGTTTAGGAATGAAATAAATAGTAATCTCCCTATTCTAGCATGCCAACAAGGCTCGACACAGAACAGGGACGAGCACACATAAAGCACAGGGGCTCGGTAAAGAGCAAGGCCGAACGTAGACAGCTCACAGGGGGAGACGGAAGAAGGTACCTCTTTGAAGTAAAAAGAAGGTAACACAGGAACTCTAAAAGCACTCTGAAACTTCACTTCCTCTCCCAACAGCAGGAGGAAACCGATTCAAGCACCAGAAGATCAAAGAAATGAGTGAGAAAGAAAAAGAGCAGAATTTTCTCCCTTAGAAAGATTTTCGGCCCCCTTGGAAGCTTCACAGAGGAGCTCTCATATATGCTAAGGGCAAAGGAGACGAATGATTAAGAAGATACGGCAGAGGGATCGGACAGAGGGATCGAGGGATCGGGAGAGGAGGAGGATACGATCCGCGGCAGAGAAGATCGAGCCTATATCGCAGAAGATAGGATACAAGGGATGGGCGCCTACGTGATCTGTCCCGCGTGCGAGAGGCGAATGCGGGAACGAAGCCTCCCAACGCCACGAAGGAGTGGGCCGAGCGACCGAACGAGCGCGACCGAACGAGCCATCCTAGGGTAGGGCTAAGGCAGGCCCACAGGTTCGAAGGGATGAGGCATGGAGGGGAGAGAAATTTAGGTTAAGGGTTTTAATATAGGTTATTAATTATAATAATAATAATAATAATAATAAAATATTATTTATTATTATAATAAACAATTAAATATGTATTTTCCCAAGACGCGTCGTCGCAATGAAGCGAACGTCCTCCTTAAGCAAAATCGACGTTCCGGACGCATCGGCGCAGTCCGTTTCGTCATCCGGAGTCGCCCGGGCAACTTTGTCAAAGATTGGGACAAAAATGCGTTGCGGTCCGAATCCTGTCAAAATTTCGGCTCGAATTCAATTAAACAGGACGGCGGAGAGCGCAGCGGCGCCAAATCAACGAGTAGAGTCAATCCTAAGGTTGTCAGTCCTATAGGAATGCTCCCTAAGTTCCTTCGGAGTAGCCCTACCTGCCAAACAATAGCGGGCAAGATTACTACAAGAAAAGTTAACGTCAAGTCGAGCGAAGAGAAGTCCAGAATTGCTAACGGGGAGGGCTCCTTCACTAGTTTTCTAGGAGTAGTCGGCAGAAAGGTCACACGGCTAGATCCTAGACTACTAAGGAGAGGAAAACTACACCTCGACTGAAAGCGAGGTCAACAAGGATCTTCCTTGGATATCTATGTCGTAGTATTTAACGGTTCAATCAATTTGAAAAAGACCTAAAGTTAAGGATTTATCAATAAGTAAAATTGCTCAAATCCTTAACCAAAGAGCTACTGTTGTACCGATCAAAAAGACTGTTGTGGCTACTGAACGACGAAATGGATTTTAGACTTAATTGATATTCTCCAAGAAAAAGCTGTCAATAATGTTATTGGTACTAAAACCATTAAAAGAAAACCCAATAAATTATTGAGTATTGTGTAAAGTATTTGAAATAAGGGATTTTGGAATTTATTGACATTCTCCGAAAAAAGTATGTCAATAATCTTATTGATACTGAAACCATTAAAAGAACACTCAATAACTTATCGAGTACTGTGCAAAGTATTTGAAATACGGGAAAGAAGTACCATTCGGGTAATATTTCCAACGGAGTTGCAAACAGATCCGTCGGTTCACTAATCATTGACGGCTCTAGAACTGCTAAGACCACATTACATGGAGTAGTGCCTAGAATTACTACTGGAAAAATATATAACAGATCATTGAGCCATGAAGGTTCTCCATAATAATTATGTCCCACCACTTTAGCCAATTTAGCTCTTAATACAAGATCATTCAAATCAGGTTTCATTGTTATTTGGATAGGTGAATTCTTGTGGACCCATCCCCCAAAGGAACCGGACATGATGATTTATGATCATCCAGCTCAAGCAAGAATCAAAAGAATCACAAAAATAGATTCATAGAACATAAATAGGTATATAGAAGATCTATAATTTATACATATCTACATAGAAAATGTAGAATGATTGTATGTAAGAAAAGATATATAAAATTACATTTCCCCAAATTTCAAGGATTCAGTTCTGACAATAAGAAAATGCTCAATATCCAAGTCGACTTACAAATTAGATCATGATCAAGTGTTTTTAGATTGTCTCATGCCTTTTGGTTAATATTTATCCCCACAATATCTTAATTGTATTACATATAAAAATAAAAAAAATTTAGTTGTTACTAATAAAATCTTAGCTCCGTTCTTCCTTAGATCCCTTATTTAACTCTAATAGTATCATAGATCAGGGTTGATGCTGAGGAAATAAATGCATCTACATAATATTAAAACTTACTAAGATTACTATCCAATATGCTCTCAAATTAATTCTAAGAAAAAATAATAAAGAAAAAAGAAAAATCAAACAAAAAGAATAAAAAAACATTGGATAAAAAAAATCAAACAAAAAGAATTAAAAAAACATTGGATTATTCCACATCACTTATTATAAGGATCTTATAGAGCATTTTCATGCATGAAAAGATTCTTTCATGATTCTGGTATGATCATATGATGTTACTCATAAATGGGATTTATGAGTAACACAAGATATGGGAGAATTGTCCAGTTTTCAACCAGTTAATAACCCAAATTTCTAGGCATTTCTTAAACGAGAGAGAAACCCACCAAGACAAAAAGATAATAGACACAAGATATGGGAGGGAAGCCAATGCTTCCTTTTTTTTATTTTGTATCTGTGATGTGAATTGTAAATGAACTTGTTTTATTGGTCGATTTTATCTGAGATTTCTTGAAGTACGAATTACATGACAAGAGTCCATAACTCTAACAAGAATATGGTATCAAACCTATGAATATGTTCCTTTTTTTTTTGTAAGAATCATTTTTTTGGATCTAGAACAGAACATTCAAGAAAGGCTCTTTTTGAATGAAAAAGAAGTAAATATTCTTTCAATATTCCAGCGATCACAATTAGGAAAATTGTAACTGATTTATCCCTTCATTAATTACTTTAGATGAAGACTTGAAAACCCATTTGAACTAACAAATATAATTTAGATTTAAAGACGAACCCTACCATATTTTTTAACTCTTTTATTTACATTTTGAATTTGAAAGATTTCACTGTCTAACCGCAACGCAAGGATACGGTGTCAATTCAAAGGCCTAAAAGAGGAAATATGTTTATGAAGACAAACAACATGACAAAATATTTGATGAATCTATACTTATTAGAGCTTTTACTAGTATAAAGAGTGAAGTCAAACATCATGTGTATGCGTATACAAAATAGTTATTATTCCATATACATCTTCTCACTTTTGAAATGTATTAAGTTCCTTCTCTCATGCTGAGATTTATTACTCAGTTCATTTCAAAATTCTTCAATGGGTACGCTCAATAAATAGGCTAAATTGGCAACTTTTTGTTCAATTTCGAGTGGAGTCAAATACTCATCAGTATAGGTCAAGGAAATGGTTCCCTGACTCTTGATTTCCATATAAAGGTCACGACGAGGAAAAAGACCCTCTCTAACCTCGATTCTGGTTGATTAGAAACCTTTCAGAAAGAAACTAAGGATTTATGAAAAATATAACCCAAATGATAAGCTTCCGAATTGGCCAATTTAGCTCAGGACCACACTACTCTAGTAAAGGTTTATGCGGCATGTTGATCAAAATGAGGACCCCAAATTGCATCCATGACTAAAAATTTCCTTGACAAGCTACATGAAACAGATTTTTGGACACAAAAGATTATTGCTAATTGTCCAAAGTGCGAATAAAAAATGTTCTAATAAAAACGTTCATCAGTAATATCATCATAACTCTCGAAATCATGTGTGGTAGTAAAACCAAACCAAATTAGACGGGTAGTGGGGTCCTTAGCTAAGCCTTGGCTAAACATTGGAAATCTTAATGTCATAATGTTTTTTAAATCCTCCTAAGTCATTATCCTACTACAATAAATTTTGCTAAGGAGAAAGGCCATGCTGTAGCAATTCCACCCAAAGGATAATGAATTATTCCTAAAGGATGCCCTTGTACGATACTCAAAGCTCTAGGCTGGATAGCAGGAGCAACTTTTAATTTTTTATGAGCTCAAACGATGGATAAATGAGTTCTTCACAATAACCATGACCACTAATAGAAACATTAAACAGAAAGTGGAGACAAAATGAGCACCTAAACAAAAATATCATATGCAGATAATGAAGAACCATAAGACTAAATTACCTGAGATGTCTGTACCCATAAGAAATCTCAGAGCCATCCATTAATAAAAATGGAACTCTGTGCAAAGTTACCTCATGTGATATGAGTGACTACTCCTTGATCACTTATAGTACCTCAAACATCCAACTGCATTTTCCAACTGAAATGGGAAATTACTATCGAAATTACATTGTACATCCAAAATAGGCCTTCATCGGGCAATTACAAAAAAATAGAATACTTTTCAATAGGATCAATACAGTAATGTTAGGATCCGTAATAACTATTATAGCCACATATAATAACTATTAGAATTACGTAATAGCCACTCCCATCTTTCGAAAAAGACAGCCAGGAAGCATCCTCAGGATTGCGACGTACAGTGATCCAAGAACTCGCAAACAGAAAGTTTTGGGGATCATGACGAACAGAGACTCACAAGCCTTAATCGCGATTTGATCCGCGCAAGTTGAGCCTGCAGGGGAGCGGACGAGGTCGCAACTTACATTTCAGTTGCTGCTTAATCTTGTTGTGAGTCGATCAGTTGGATAGCTGCATGCCTCGTGCGGTACAATCGCAATTCTTATAACTGCGTGTAGGTGCTTTCATCTTTTGGTGATTAAAAAAAATTCTTGAAAGAATAGCAGCTAAGAAAATAGAGAATTTGGAGAAGAAATTAGAAAAAGATGTGAGGCAACTCAGATCTCGGATGGAAGAAAGGTCTGTCACCCTAGAAAATAGGTTTTCTTCCATAGAAAGCCGAATGGAGGACTGATTTAAGAGCATAAGATAAATGCAAGGAATGATGAAGAAAATAATGGAGTTTCACACAAAACCGACTCTGCCTGCCACAATGTCAAGAGATGATATTGAGAATGGACTCCAACAACAATAAACAAAAGGATTCACACAATATGAAGGCAGTGTCACAACTTTAAGCGGATCGAGAGCTGTGGTATCATAGCAGAATGGAGCGGCAGCACTTTGAAGAAATAATACGACATTTAGATGGCTTGAATAAAAAAAAACAAGCAGAATCGAAATTGACATAGATGGAAGAGACATGAGACGGAGTTGACAGAGATTCTGGTGATCGATAAGACACAAGATGAGTTGTTTGGGGCTGCGATATTTTCTGAGATTGAAGATTGATTGGAAACAGACCACTAATTGATTCAGAGGCGGCCAAATGATATGCATAAGACTACATTTCTAACCTCTATGGGTCAATATGAATTCCTGTTTAAATGGAAAAGATGGTCAGATAATGACGCCTGGTGGAAGCAGCCTAATTTTTTCCCACCCTTACAACAATGTGCCTTTTAGGGAGGGAGTATTGTTAAGTTGGCGCTTAGTCTAATGGGAAATCTATCTTTTATATGCCTAAGGGCAATTTAGTCTTTTATTTTTATTATTGTTTGGTATAAATAGGCTTGTTACGTCTAGGGTAAAGGGGGATGTATGTTTTTGTTGGCTGCTGGTTTTTCTTCTTTTGGTTGTGTTCCTAGCAACGTCTAGTGATGTGGGAGAGTCGATCCACCTCTCAAAAAGTAGTTCATTGTTGTATATTGCTTATTTGCATTTGTTTTTGATAATAGCAGCCCTTGTTTGAGTATTCTCATCTCTCTCTTGTCGTTTAATTATGGTTTGCTCGCTGATTAGTAGTAGAGGTAAACAACTCAGTTCGGCTCAATTCTCATCATTTACATGCCTAATCAATTCAAAATCCATTCATATCCATAAAACAGAAAAGCATCCATGTTAGGTAAGTATTGTGTTTAATTGAGTCGTCCATCTCTATTGCATCACTAATTGACCCTAGGAGGTTTAGCTCGGGTGTGACAGAAAGTGTCTTAAATCACAAACCAATGCAGTCAGTCATAATCTGCAGAATTCAAAACAAGCAAAAATATGATAAACAAACACGATATGCATACTATTCCAGCTATACCTGGTCCAGTTCTCACAATTTGATGCTGGCTCCTAACCGGACCAGGGGCCAGGAGGTCCATCTGGCGTGTGAGGTTGCTGCAAAATAACATCAACCAATTCACAGTAATTGGAGATTTAAAATGATAAGAACTAATGCACATAGACTTAGAGCTAATAAGCAATGTAGCATGCATACTTGGAACATATGCTGAAAACTCCAACGTATGCTTGCTTGACTGTCAAGCACATGTTGTTGACTCATCTGTACTCCAAAATGATTCCCAATTGACAAGTTAGGTGGGCTAACTTGGTCCTGCAATGGTAGGTTGTGCCTCATCAATAGAACATTCAAAGAAAGAAAGAAAATGAATCAACTAAAGCAACAGATATACTAAACCGTTAGGGTGATACTGTCATGTGTCCAGATATGTGGATCAAATTGAGGGGTATCTGGAGCCATACGAACCAAATCATTCTGACAAGCAACCACTGGCTTTCTTGGCGGAACCTTTTAAGATAATGATTATGTCCATAAGGTTACATGCTTCAGAGTGTGGGGAGATAAATTAAACCAGAAATATGTCAAAATGGTCACCTAACTCTTTTTGGAGGCTTATTTTAGACCCCGACTATAAAAATATCAAATTAGTCCCCAAGTTTTTTTAATGGGGGATAAAATAGTCCACCCTATGGATCATTTCAGCCAACAGTAAAAGTGAAAGAGGGCTAATGTCGCACTTTAATAGACTCTGGACTGAAATGCAACCTGTAAATTGTCATGGGACTAATTGGGCACTTAACTCTATATTAAACACAAAGAATAGTAAGCAAAGCAAGCTAGAATACCTTCTTCTTGCTGTTTTTAATTGTTTTTTCTGCCAACTCTTTTCTCTTTTTCAATGGCTGACTTCTCTGGCTCAATTCTGAAAGATCATAGATCTCATCATTCTCATTCCCAATAATTCGTTTATCATTGAAAGGATTGCATGCTCTCAGTTGTACGTCACTGGAAATTGGATCGCTAGCAAAAAGTTCATTTGTGGCCTCGCTTATTATTTTAAGAGCATATTCATAGAGTCCATCAGAACTAGCCCCTAACTCCATAAATTTTAAGCAATGCTTGTACAAATTACCATAACGTTCTGCAGGCCCTTTAGCTCCAAGATCATTTGAAAAGCAGGGCAGAACATGAATGTTCTTATAGTCCTTTCGCCACCGCTCAACAATAAAATGAGGTGGGATTTCATAGATCTCGAGAAAGTTAAGAACTGATAATGTATGCCTACATAATATGCCGATCATCTGGAATGAGCAGCAGATGCATCTCACCTCTAGCTCGTTTGAGGAGTACGTAACTTCATAGTTCTTGTTCTCCATCTGATTTCCATCCTTCATTCTCAAAGGTTCTTTAACCTCAAAGATTGACACTGGGCCATCCACCCTAACCAGTGAAGGAATACAGTATAATATGGCCTTAACCTCTTCTTGGAACTTTTTGAACATATCAACCGTGTAAAGCTTACGTAATTGATCCTCCATATAAAATTTTGATATTAGTTGTGGGCTTTTATGGAAAGAATCACGATCTGCCTGAGCTTCTTTTTCAAATTTACATTTTAAAGTTGACTCATACTTGCAAAGGAACTGCTTTAATGATGTCTTCGGATAAATATATCCATCAAAATATGAATTCTTATTTTCCTTATGTTGAGTGCTTGACATTCCCGCCCAAAAAGTTTCTTTTACAAAAACAGGCACCCACGAATGTCTAATTTCATACAAAGACCTCAGCCAATCATTATCTTCGAGGGCATACTTCTCAATCATAATCTTCCACTCTTCTTCAAAATCTCCAACCCTTAATGAGTCACAAACAACTTTTTTCATCATTCCCTTGATGGATTTGTATTCAGGGTATGCTCCCAAATTCTCCTGAATTTGCTTCATTATACTCAATAAACAAAGACGATGACGGGAGCCCGGAAAGATCTCAGCAACTGCTTCCTGTATGGCCTTGAAATTATCAGTTATTATGGCGCTCGCATAGCTTCCAGACATGCATGATAACCATGATTTAAACAGCCACCTATAGGATTCAACACTTCGATCCGAAATCAAACCACAACCGAACAACACTAAATGACCATGATGGTTTACCCCAACAAATGAAACCAAAGGTGTCTCATAATTACCTGTAAGATAGGTAGTGTCAAAGGTCACAACATCACCAAAGTACTGATACGCTGCCTTACACCTCCCTTCAGCCCAAAATACGTTCTTTAGATAGCCGCCCTCATCTAAATCCATCAAATGGAAGAAGTTCGTGCCGCTGGTCTGCATTCGAGCAAGAAATTGATGAAGAGCTTCGAGATCATCCTTCCCAAGGAAAAAAGACCGAGTTTTTGCTGAGGAACGCTCTTCTTCCTTCTCCCCCAATGGTGTATCCCTATGCCCTTTCCCTCGCATAACAGGCAGCTTCTTCGCACCATCATTTAAGTCCTTGTGAGAACGAAAGAATCTAGACATTGATGGATTAACAGGATGATTATGTTCGAGATTAACTTCTGTTAAGTGAAACAAACCATCGGAATATTTCTTAAAAACTTTAATCCTTGCTTGACAATCAGTTCGAGCAGCCAGCCTCAATCTGTATGAGCTGCAGCGTTCCGAGTTCTTGTACTCTCTCTTGCCCTCCTTGCAACAAGTAAGCATGAACTTGTTGCATTGCCCGTCATCGAGACTGTACCATGACCTCCTTATCTTTGTACCGAAGCCGACACGCCGAGCATATTGGTTATAGAAATCATACACTTCTTCGAAGGTTTTGAAGACCATTCCCACTGTAGGAACTCCATCCTCTTCAACATTCTGTATCTTCCCCTTGTTATCCTCTACGCCTATTAAGTTCAGATTCTCACCTTTGATTTCCTCGACATCATGTAAATTAATATCCACCATTTGATCAGGTTCGAGCATACTCATTCCACTGCTCGAGTCCTGAGCAGAGATTGACGACACATCCTTCTCAAGTTGCCTTCCAGAAGGAGAATCCGCATCCATCTCCTCCAGTACGAAGCCCACCTCCACTATGTCGTCTCAGAAGCAGAAATTCCACATATTTTTACAAAAAGGTTAACAGAATCCAGAAAAAGAGTATGGCATTTCAGCCTGGAAAATTAACATTGTTATGAAGAAAAAACCCTTTTTGACGAAACAAAGCGTGAAGTGCCGAGAAGTAGAGTTTCTTGGTTTTAATTGGGCAATACAACAAAAGAAAAAAAGGAAAAAGGAATAACGAAACATAAAGAAAAAGCTAGGGTTGCAATCTTCGTCCAAATAAATTATATCATCAAAACGAAAGAAGTTATAAAAGAAAGTCTATCTTACAAATATTCGCTTCCAATTCCACCCCTGCGCTTCTTCTCCTACTAATTTCGGGAGAAAACGAGAGAGAGAGAGAGAGAGAGAGAGAGAGAGAGAGAGAGAGAAGACGCAGACACGGAGAGACAGAGGAGACTGCGTGTACCAGCTACGTGCGGAGTCGAATAATGGCCAGCCCGACTAGTGTGTATCAGCGTGATCCAAAAAAAATGGTTCGGCAATTATAACCTTAATTAAGGTCATGGATGGATAACGTAAAATTCCTTAGGGGATACCACAAAATTCTCTATTTGCATATCTAATACCCAAAGATTGATATTTACTATCACCAAGGGTGTAAACAAGCCACTTTATATATATTGAGGCTCCT